>NC_140222.1:2913234-2948234 GCF_951802725.1 Rutilus rutilus | reverse complement strand
AAAAAAGATTAGTTAGAAAGAAAGAAAGAAAGAAAGAAAGAAAGAAAGAAAGAAAGAAAGAAAGAAAGAAAGAAAAAAGATTAGTTAGAAAGAAAGAAAGAAAAGTAAGAAAAAGAAAAAAGAAAGACTAGTTAGAAAGAAAGAAAAGTATGAAAAAAAGAAAGATTAGTAAGAAAGAAAGAAAGAAAGAAAGTAAAAAGATTAGTTAGAAAGAAAAAAGATTAATTAGTTGGATGGATAGATTAGTAAGAAAGAAAGAAAGATAGATAAGTTAGTTAGAAAGATAGATAGATAGATTAGTAAGTAAGAAAGAAAGAAAGATAGATATGTTAGTTAGAAAGATGGATAGATTAGTAAGAAAGAAAGAAAGATAGATATGTTACTTAGAAAGATGGATAGATTAGTAAGAAAGAAAGATAGATAGATATGTTAGTTAGAAATATGGATAGATTAGTAAGTAAGAAAGAAAGAAAGATAGATATGTTAGTTAGAAAGATGGATAGATTAGTAAGAAAGAAAGAAAGAAAGATAGATAGATAAGTTAGTTAGAAAGATAGACTAGTTAAAACGAACGAAAGAAAGATAAATAAGTTAGTTAGAAAGATAAATAAGTTAGTTAGAAAGATAGATAGATTAGTGAAAAAGAAAGAAAGAAAGAAAGAAAGAAAGAAAGAAAGAAAGAAAGATAAGGTAGTTAGAAAGATAGATATATTAGTAAGAAAGAAAGAAAGATAGATAAGTTAGTTAGAAAGATAGATAGATTAGTTAAAAAGAAAGAAAGAAAGAAAAGTTAGTTAGAAAGATAGATAGATTAGTTAAAAAGAAAGAAAGATAGATAAGTTAAAAAGAAAGAAAGAAAGATAAGTTAGTTAGAAAGATAGATAGATTAGTTAAAAAGAAAGAAAGATAGATAAGTTAGTTAGAAAGAGATAGATTAGTTAAAAAGAAAGATAGATAAGTTAGTTAGAAAGATAGATAGATTAGTTAAAAAGAAAGAAAGATAGATAAGTTAGTTAGAAAGATAGATTAGTAAGAAAGAAAGATAGATAAGTTAGTTAGAAAGATAGATAGATTAGTTAAAAAGAAATAAAGATAGATTAGTTAGTTAGAAAGATAGATTAGTTAAAAAGAAAGAAAGATGATAAGTTAGTTAGAAAGATAGATTAGTAAGAAAGAAAGAAAGATAAATTAGTTAGAAAGATATATAGATTAGTTCGAAAGAAAGAAAGATAGATAAGTTAGTTAGAAAGATATATAGATTAGTTAAAAAGAAAGAAAGAAAGATAGATAAGTTAGTTAGAAAAAGATAGATTAGTTAAAAAGAAAGAAAGATAGATAAGTTAGTTAGAAAGATAGATAGATTAGTAAGAAAGAAAGAAAGATAGATAAGTTAGTTAGAAAGATAGATTAGTTAAAAAGAAAGAAAGATAGATAAGTTAGAAAGATAGATTAGTTAAAAAGAAAGAAAGATAGATAAGTTAGAAAGATAGATTAGTTAAAAAGAAAGAAAGATAGATAAGTTAGATAGATAGATAGATAGATAGATAGATAGATAGATAGATAGATAGATAGATAGATAGATAGATAGATAGATACGTTAGTTAGAAAGATAGATAGATAGATAGATAGATAGATAGATAGATAGATAGATAGTTGGATAGATAGATAGATAGATAGATAGATAGATAGATAGATAGATAGATAGATAGATAGATAGATAGATAAGTTAGTTAGAAAGATAGATTAGTTAGAAAGAAAGATAGATAGATAAGTTAGTTACAAAGATAGATAGATTAGAAAGAAAGATAGATAAGTTAGTTAAAAAGATAGATAGATTAGTAAGAAAGAAAGATAGATAGATAAGTTAGTTAGAAAGATAGATAAGTTAGAAAGATAGATAAGTTATTAAAAAGATAGATAGATTAGTAAGAAAGAAAGAAAGATAGATTAGTTAGTTAGAAAGAAAGATTAGTTAGAAAGAAAGATAGATAGATAGATAAGTTAGTTAGAAAGATAGATAGAAAGATAAGTTAGATAGAAAGATAAGTTAGAAAGATTAGATAGATAGATAGATAGATAGATAGATAGATAGATAGATAGATAGATAGATAATTAAATGGTAGTTTAATTGAGTCTAGGGCTTCAGGGAGTTTAGATTTGAGTTTTTGGCTTGTACACTAATGGGCCACCGTAGTCTTGGCTCAATTTGAGCGGTCTGCCATGTAAGTCTATGGGATTTTTATGGTTTTTAATATTAATTTTTAAGAAAACTGAAAGTCAAATCAGTCTGAAAAGATATAGCACACCAAGTCAGAACAGTATGAAGGTCTGACCCGAGTTTGGAGTATGTAGCTTGAACGGTCTAGGAGGAGTTAGAGTCAGAAAATTTGCGGTCAGAAAAAGAAGAAGAAGAATAACTAGAAAAAAAAGTTTGTTGAGACAAACTTTAAGTTGGCTTGAGAAAGCCGGACCAGAGAGTTTGAAGAAGTTAAAAGTAGTTAGAAGTTTAAAGTAGTTAGAAGTAGTTTGAAGTTTGAAGTAGTTTGAAGTTTGAAGTAGTTTGAAGTTTAAAGTAGTTTAAATTTTGATTGATAAATTAGTTAGAAAGAAAGAATAGTTAGAAAGAAAGAATAGTTAGAAAGAAAGAAAAGTTAGAAAGAAAGAAAGAAAGAAAGAGAAAGAAAGAAAAAAGAAAGATTAGTTAGAAAGAAAGAAAAAAGAAAGAAAGATTAGTTAGAAAGAAAGAAAGAAAGAAAGATTAGGTATAAAGAAAGAAAGAACGAAAGAAAGATTAGGTAGAAAGAAAGAAAAAAGAAAAGATTAGTTAGAAAGAAAGAAAGAAAGTAAGATTAGGTATAAAGAAAGAAAGAACGAAAGAAAGATTAGGTAGAAAGAAAGAAAAGTTAGAAAGAAAGAAAGAAAGAAAGAAAGAAAGAAAGAAAGAAAGAAAGAAAGAAAGAAAGAAAGAAGAAAGATTAGTTAGAAAGAAAGAAAGAAAGAAAGAAAGAAAGAAAGAAAGAAAGAAAGATTAGGTATAAAGAAAGAAAGAAAGAAAGAAAGAAAGATTAGGTATAAAGAAAGAAAGAAAGATTAGGTATAAAGAAAGAAAGAAAGAAAGAAAGAAAGAAAGAAAGAAAGAAAGAAAGAAAGATTAGTTAGAAAGAAAGAAAAAAGAAAGAAAGATTAGTTAGAAAGAAAGAAAGAAAGATTAGTTAGAAAGAAAGAAAGAAAGAAAGAAAGAAAGAAAGAAAGAAAGATTAGGTATAAAGAAAGAAAGAAAGAAAGAAAGATTAGGTATAAAGAAAGAAAGAAAGATTAGGTATAAAGAAAGAAAGAAAGAAAGAAAGAAAGAAAGAAAGAAAGAAAGAAAGATTAGTTAGAAAGAAAGAAAAAAGAAAGAAAGATTAGTTAGAAAGAAAGAAAGATTAGGTATAAAGAAAGAAAGAAAGAAAGAAAGAAAGAAAGAAAGAAAGAAAGAAGAAAGATTAGTTAGAAAGAAAGAAAGAAAGAAAGAAAGAAAGAAAGAAAGAAAGAAAGAAAGATTAGGTATAAAGAAAGAAAGAAAGATTAGGTATAAAGAAAGAAAGAAAGAAAGAAAGAAAGAAAGAAAGAAAGAAAGAAAGATTAGTTAGAAAGAAAGAAAAAAGAAAGAAAGATTAGTTAGAAAGAAAGAAAGAAAGATTAGGTATAAAGAAAGAAAGAACGAAAGAAAGATTAGGTAGAAAGAAAGAAAAGTTAGAAAGAAAGAAAGAAAGAAAGAAAGAAAGAAAGAAAGATTAGGTATAAAGAAAGAAAGAACGAAAGAAAGATTAGGTAGAAAGAAAGAAAAGTTAGATAAGTCAGTCAGATAGATAGATAGATAGATAGATAGATAGATAGATAGATAGATAGATAGATAGATAGATAGATAAGTTCAAAAGATAGATAGATAGATAGATAGATAGATAGATAGATAGATAGATAGATAGATAGATAGATAAGTTCAAAAGATAGATAGATAGATAATAGATAGATAGATAGATAGATAGATAGATAGATAGATAGATAGATAGAAAGAAAAGGTTTAAAGAGATAGAAAGAAAGAAAGAAAATGTTTAAAGAAAGAAAGAAAGAAAGAAAGAAAGAAAGAAAGAAAGAAAGAAAGAAAGAAAGAAAGATTAATTAGTAAGAAAGAAGGAGAAAGAAAGAGAGAAAGAAAGAAAGAGAGAAAGAAAGAAAAAGAAAGATTGATTAGTTGAAAGAAAGAAAGAAAGAAAGAAAGAAAGATAGATTTACTGATTCAAGCATGATTTACCAGTTTACCATGATTTACCATAGTTTACCATGATTTACCATGATTTACCATAGTTTACCATAATTTACTATAGTATACCATGATTTACCATGTTCAAGTATGATTTACTGATTCTAGCATGATTTGTCATAGATTACCATCATTTTCCATAGTTTACCATGATTTACTATAGTATACCACGATTTACCATGTTCAAGTATAATTTACTGATTCTAGCATGATTTACCATAGTTTACCATGATTTACCACGATTTACCATAGTTTACCATGATTCACTATAGTATACCATGATTTACCATGTTCAAGTATGATTTATTGATTCTAGCATGATTTACCATAGTTTACCATGATTTACCACGATTTACTATAGTTTACCATGATTTACTATAGTATACCACGATTTGCCATGTTCAAGTATAATTTACTGATTCTAGCATGATTTACCATAGTTTAGCATGATTTACCATAGTTTACCATGATTTACCATGATTTACCATAGTTTACCATTATTTACTATAGTATACCAAGATTTACCATGTTCAAGTATGATTTACTATGATTCTAGCATGATTTACCATATTTTACCACGATTTACCATAGTTTACCATGATTTACCATAGTTTACCATGCTAGCATGATTATCATGTTGCTAGCATGATGCTAGAATTTTTTTACCATGTTGCTAGCATGGTTTACCATGATTTACCATAGTTTACCATGATTTACCACGATTTACCATAGTTTACCATGATTTACTATAGTATACCATGATTTACCACGATTTTCCATAGTTTACCATGATTTACTATAGTATACCATGATTTACCATGTTCAAGTATGATTTACTGATTCTAGCATGATTTAGCATAGTTTACCATGATTTACCACGATTTACCATAGTTTACCATGATTTACTATAGTATACCACGATTTACCATGTTCAAGTATAATTTACTGATTCTAGCATGATTTACCATAGTTTACCATGATTTACCACGATATACCATAGTTTACCATGATTTACTATAGTATACCATGATTTACCATGTTCAAGTATGATTTATTGATTCTAGCATGATTTACCATAGTTTACCATGATTTACCACGATTTACAATAGTTTACCATGATTTACTATAGTATACCATGATTTACCATGTTCAAGTATGATTTATTGATTCTAGCATGATTTACCATAGTTTACCATGATTTACCACGATTTACTATAGTATACCATGATTTACTATAGTATACCACGATTTGCCATGTTCAAGTATAATTTACTGATTCTAGCATGATTTACCACAGTTTAGCATGATTTACCATAGTTTACCATGATTTACCATGATTTACCATAGTTTACCATTATTTACTATAGTATACCATGATTTACCATGTTCAAGTATGATTTACTATGATTCTAGCATGATTTACCATAGTTTACCACGATTTACCATAGTTTACCATGATTTACCATAGTTTACCATGCTAGCATGATTATCATGTTGCTAGCATGATGCTAGAATTTTTTTACCATGTTGCTAGCATGGTTTACCATGATTTACCATAGTATACCATGATTTACCACGATTTACCATAGTTTACCATGATTTACTATAGTATACCATGATTTACCATGTTCAAGTATGATTTACTGATTCTAGCATAGAAAGAAATAGAAAGAAATAGAAAGAAAGAAAGAAAGAAAGAAAGAAAGAAAGAAAGAAAGAAAGAAAGAAAGATTAGGTATAAAGAAAGAAAGAACGAAAGAAAGATTAGGTATAAAGAAAGAAAGAACGAAAGAAAGATTAGGTAGAAAGAAAGAAAAGTTAGAAAGAAAGAAAGAAAGAAAGAAAGAAAGAAAGAAAGAAAGAAAGAAAGAAAGAAAGAAAGAAAGATTAGGTAGAAAGAAAGAAAGAAAGAAAGAAAGAAAGATTAGGTAGAAAGAAAGAAAAGTTAGATAAGTCAGATAGATAGATAGATAGATAGATAGATAGATAAGTTCAAAAGATAGATAGATAGATAGATAGATAGATAGATAGATAGATAGATAGATAGATAGATAGATAAGTTCAAAAGATAGATAGATAGATAGATAGATAGATAGATAAGTTCAAAAGATAGATAGATAGATAGATAGATAGATAATAGATAGATAGATAGATAGATCTATGTATGATTTATTGATTCTAGCATGATTTACCATAGTTTACCATGATTTACCACGATTTACTATAGTATACCATGATTTACTATAGTATACCACGATTTGCCATGTTCAAGTATAATTTACTGATTCTAGCATGATTTACCATAGTTTACCATGATTTACCACGATTTACAATAGTTTACCATGATTTACTATAGTATACCATGATTTACCATGTTCAAGTATGATTTATTGATTCTAGCATGATTTACCATAGTTTACCATGATTTACCACGATTTACTATAGTATACCATGATTTACTATAGTATACCACGATTTGCCATGTTCAAGTATAATTTACTGATTCTAGCATGATTTACCACAGTTTAGCATGATTTACCATAGTTTACCATGATTTACCATGATTTACCATGATTTACCATAGTTTACCATTATTTACTATAGTATACCATGATTTACCATGTTCAAGTATGATTTACTATGATTCTAGCATGATTTACCATAGTTTACCACGATTTACCATAGTTTACCATGATTTACCATAGTTTACCATGCTAGCATGATTATCATGTTGCTAGCATGATGCTAGAATTTTTTTACCATGTTGCTAGCATGGTTTACCATGATTTACCATAGTATACCATGATTTACCACGATTTACCATAGTTTACCATGATTTACTATAGTATACCATGATTTACCATGTTCAAGTATGATTTACTGATTCTAGCATAGAAAGAAATAGAAAGAAAGAAAGAAAGAAAGAAAGAAAGAAAGAAAGAAAGATTAGGTATAAAGAAAGAAAGAACGAAAGAAAGATTAGGTATAAAGAAAGAAAGAACGAAAGAAAGATTAGGTAGAAAGAAAGAAAAGTTAGAAAGAAAGAAAGAAAGAAAGAAAGAAAGAAAGAAAGAAAGAAAGAAAGAAAGAAAGAAAGATTAGGTAGAAAGAAAGAAAAGTTAGATAAGTCAGATAGATAGATAGATAGATAGATAGATAGATAGATAGATAGATAGATAGATAGATAAGTTCAAAAGATAGATAGATAGATAGATAGATAGATAGATAAGTTCAAAAGATAGATAGATAGATAGATAGATAAGTTCAAAAGATAGATAGATAGATAGATAGATAGATAGATCTATGTATGATTTATTGATTCTAGCATGATTTACCATAGTTTACCATGATTTACCACGATTTACTATAGTATACCATGATTTACTATAGTATACCATGATTTACCATGTTCAAGTATAATTTACTGATTCTAGCATGATTTACCATAGTTTACCATGATTTACCACGATTTACTATAGTATACCATGATTTACTATAGTATACCATGATTTACCATGTTCAAGTATGATTTATTGATTCTAGCATGATTTACCATAGTTTACCATGATTTACCACGATTTACAATAGTTTACCATGATTTACTATAGTATACCATGATTTACCATGTTCAAGTATGATTTATTGATTCTAGCATGATTTACCATAGTTTACCATGATTTACCACGATTTACTATAGTATACCATGATTTACTATAGTATACCACGATTTGCCATGTTCAAGTATAATTTACTGATTCTAGCATGATTTACCACAGTTTAGCATGATTTACCATAGTTTACCATGATTTACCATGATTTACCATAGTTTACCATTATTTACTATAGTATACCATGATTTACCATGTTCAAGTATGATTTACTATGATTCTAGCATGATTTACCATAGTTTACCACGATTTACCATAGTTTACCATGATTTACCATAGTTTACCATGCTAGCATGATTATCATGTTGCTAGCATGATGCTAGAATTTTTTTACCATGTTGCTAGCATGGTTTACCATGATTTACCATAGTATACCATGATTTACCACGATTTACCATAGTTTACCATGATTTACTATAGTATACCATGATTTACCATGTTCAAGTATGATTTACTGATTCTAGCATAGAAAGAAATAGAAAGAAATAGAAAGAAAGAAAGAAAGAAAGAAAGAAAGAAAGAAAGAAAGAAAGAAAGAAAGATTAGGTATAAAGAAAGAAAGAACGAAAGAAAGATTAGGTAGAAAGAAAGAAAAGTTAGAAAGAAAGAAAGAAAGAAAGAAAGAAAGAAAGAAAGAAAGAAAGATTAGGTAGAAAGAAAGAAAGAAAGAAAGAAAGAAAGAAAGAAAGATTAGGTAGAAAGAAAGAAAAGTTAGATAAGTCAGATAGATAGATAGATAGATAGATAGATAGATAGATAGATAGATAGATAAGTTCAAAAGATAGATAGATAGATAGATAGATAGATAGATAAGTTCAAAAGATAGATAGATAGATAGATAGATAGATAGATAAGTTCAAAAGATAGATAGATAGATAGATAATAGATAGATAGATAGATAGATAGATAGATAGATAGATAGATCTATGTATGATTTATTGATTCTAGCATGATTTACCATAGTTTACCATGATTTACCACGATTTACTATAGTATACCATGATTTACTATAGTATACCACGATTTGCCATGTTCAAGTATAATTTACTGATTCTAGCATGATTTACCATAGTTTACCATGATTTACCACGATTTACAATAGTTTACCATGATTTACTATAGTATACCATGATTTACCATGTTCAAGTATGATTTATTGATTCTAGCATGATTTACCATAGTTTACCATGATTTACCACGATTTACTATAGTATACCATGATTTACTATAGTATACCACGATTTGCCATGTTCAAGTATAATTTACTGATTCTAGCATGATTTACCACAGTTTAGCATGATTTACCATAGTTTACCATGATTTACCATGATTTACCATGATTTACCATAGTTTACCATTATTTACTATAGTATACCATGATTTACCATGTTCAAGTATGATTTACTATGATTCTAGCATGATTTACCATAGTTTACCACGATTTACCATAGTTTACCATGATTTACCATAGTTTACCATGCTAGCATGATTATCATGTTGCTAGCATGATGCTAGAATTTTTTTACCATGTTGCTAGCATGGTTTACCATGATTTACCATAGTATACCATGATTTACCACGATTTACCATAGTTTACCATGATTTACTATAGTATACCATGATTTACCATGTTCAAGTATGATTTACTGATTCTAGCATAGAAAGAAATAGAAAGAAATAGAAAGAAAGAAAGAAAGAAAGAAAGAAAGAAAGAAAGAAAGAAAGAAAGAAAGAAAGAAAGAAAGATTAGGTATAAAGAAAGAAAGAACGAAAGAAAGATTAGGTATAAAGAAAGAAAGAACGAAATAAAGATTAGGTAGAAAGAAAGAAAGAAAGAAAGAAAGAAAGAAAGAAAGAAAGAAAGAAAGAAAGAAAGAAAGAAAGAAAGAAAGAAAGATTAGGTAGAAAGAAAGAAAAGTTAGATAAGTCAGATAGATAGATAGATAGATAGATAGATAGATAGATAGATAGATAGATAGATAGATAGATAAGTTCAAAAGATAGATAGATAGATAGATAGATAGATAGATAGATAAGTTCAAAAGATAGATAGATAGATAGATAGATAGATAGATAGATAGATAGATAGATAGATAGATAGATAAGTTCAAAAGATAGATAGATAGATAGATAGATAGATAGATAGATAGATAGATAGATAAGTTCAAAAGATAGATAGATAGATAATAGATAGATAGATAGATAGATAGATAGATAGATAGATAGATAGATCTATGTATGATTTATTGATTCTAGCATGATTTACCATAGTTTACCATGATTTACCACGATTTACTATAGTATACCATGATTTACTATAGTATACCATGATTTACCATGTTCAAGTATAATTTACTGATTCTAGCATGATTTACCATAGTTTACCATGATTTACCACGATATACCATAGTTTACCATGATTTACTATAGTATACCATGATTTACCATGTTCAAGTATGATTTATTGATTCTAGCATGATTTACCATAGTTTACCATGATTTACCACGATTTACAATAGTTTACCATGATTTACTATAGTATACCATGATTTACCATGTTCAAGTATGATTTATTGATTCTAGCATGATTTACCATAGTTTACCATGATTTACCACGATTTACTATAGTATACCATGATTTACTATAGTATACCACGATTTGCCATGTTCAAGTATAATTTACTGATTCTAGCATGATTTACCACAGTTTAGCATGATTTACCATAGTTCCCTTTCGAAAGCTACAATCGATGCTGCGCTGCTCAGCGCATTGGGAACATATTTTATCGTGACCAGCTGTGAATAGTGTGTATAACACGTCGATGGAATTGACCCGGAGGTAATATAGCCTCGGTCGGTGACGTCATCGGCGCGCCCCCGCGACACGAGGCTATAAGTAGATGAGCCACAGGTGCATCATCAGGTCTTTTGTCTTCAGACCATTACTGTGCAGTGTGTGCGTTGGAAAACATTCTCTCTACTCTCATCTGTTCTCAGATCTTTGTTAGGAGTTAGTTTTTGTCAGGCAGTGTGCAGAAATTTCTCATTCTCAAATCTTTTTCTCTCACGTTACAACAAAGAGTTTAAAAAGTAAAAAAAGAAAGCGAAATGAGCCAACAAAGCAATAAGCGTTGTGTTCCTCCATGCTCCCGTCCCATGTCTGAGCTGGATACACACGATTATTGCTTTGTTTGTTTGGGGGAAGAGCACGCGGTACTGGCGATAGAGAAAGGCGGGTGCGAGCATTGTGATCAGCTCACAGTTAAGATGCTTCGCTCCCGTCTGAACTATTTCCAGTCCGCACCCGCATTACCATCGTGGGGCTCTCGTATGGATCTGCATGACGAGCAAGAGACGGGTCCGTCCCTTTCGCTTGCTGCGTCACCAGATCCTAACATCCCTTCTCGTGATTTCGAAGCGCGCTCCGGTGCTTCTTCGGTTCACGAGGGGGATGATATTTCTCTTGGTTCGTCAGATCATAACGAGCGGCCAGCCTCTGAGCATTCCTCCCGTGAAAAAAGATCTGTTGAGGAATTGCTAGAGGTGGTCACTCGCGCGGTGGCCAGGTTACAGCTTGACTGGCCACGCGACCAAGAGACCCCCAAACCCAGTAAGCTTGAGGATAGGTTTCTGTCCGGTGGCAGGGGGGAGAGAACATTACATCAGTCTCTCCCCTTTTTCGAGGACCTCCATGACGAGCTGTCTAAGTCATGGAGTAAACCATATACTTCTCGCGTTTTTGTGCCCTCGACGTCGACTTTTTCGACTATCGTGGGTGCGAAAGCGCGGGGGTATACGGAGATGCCGCGGGTTGAAGAGACGCTCGCGGGCTATCTCTCACCCGAGTCGGCATCTTCGATAAAGAAACCTACCCTCCCCACTAAACCCTGTCGTGTAACATCATCATTAGTGGGGAAAGCTTATCAAGCTGCAGGTCAGGCTGGTGCTGCGCTGCACACTATGGCAGTGTTACAGGCGTACCAGGCTGACCTGTTGAAGGATTTGAGTGTGGGCAGTACGATCGACGAGGAAGCGTTCACGGAGCTTCGTCGTGCCACAGATCTGTCTCTCCGTGCGACCAAGCAGACGGCCCGTGCCATCGGCCGTTCTATGTCTGCTTTAGTCAGCACGGAGAGGCATCTGTGGCTTAATCTGACAGGGATTAAGGAAAAAGATCGGTTGTTTCTTATTGACTCTCCTGTATCTCCATCTGGGCTTGTTCAAAAGGCTCCTGTTACTTGACCAATCGCTACCTTCAACGTCATCGCTGATCACGTCATCACCGATTATGTGCCAGAAGGGAAAGCAGGTGTACCGAGCAGAAGTAATGAACGCGAGCTGTTACGAGATGACTCCGCTTTAACGCACGTTGTGGGCAGCATCTGAATATCACTGATGTAATATAGTGTGCGTGAATGAAAAGTAAGTGTAATTTGTTAGTTTTCCCTCAGAATTATGCCGATCGCTTCTCCCGCGATTCGGATGTATCTAGCGCCATTGCGCTGTAGGAATTTGTGTTATCTGCATTATTTGAGTAATACTGCGGTCCTGTTATTCTTTTCTCTATTGTCATAATAGCTACTGCAAGTAATGTATGCAATCTACAGGGAAATATGACAATGACTTATTTTATTCGTGATTAAAGAGTACATGTTATTATTGAGGTAAATGTGTTCAGTCATGATAAATGTGCTAAGGGCGCCATCTGGTGGGCTTACATAGAATAGCACTTTAATTTTCATAATACTGGTATTAACAGCTCAAATGTATAGTTATTCATATTTGTAGAGCATTGTCTATAATCCTATTACCTACAAATGTTAAAGAACATTTATGTAAATCACTCATTTAAGTTTATTTCTGTATTTGTTCCAGAACCACACCTGTTACATTTGAATCAGTAAACTCTTTCAAAGAGATTTGGAGTCTGCAGAGTGAATTCAATTACTTTGATGTCATTACACAGTTCTGACCGACTGTCTGCAGGGGTTCGAAACAACCCGAATAAGCGTAAACTTAAACCTCAATTATAATTGGTCCTTCGAGCCGGATTCGAATTACTGCAGAAGAATGGCATTCCGTCCAGAGCCTCCTGTTGTCCGTCCCAGACGACTCTTAAAGCCACCAGCATACTTGGCAGAATATCAAGTACAAAGACCTGGACCTGAGAGAAGATCCCCGCAACCTGTATATTCCAATGAATATGAAGATGATGCTGAACTTGCATCACTCTCTGCAGAACGTGAGTCTTGTGTCTCAACTCCAATAAGTCAACATTCACACTTTAGTGACCTGGTGATACAAGATGAATGGCAATATACCCTGGGAGACTCACACAGAGAGAATGAAGAGCTGCAGAACAGACCGCCTACATGGAAGCAGATACAAAGAGAGAATGATGAGCTACGTAGCTGCATTCAACACCTGCCAGAGATTTTATCTGCATTACAGGGACTGAAAGCAGAGAATGCAATCATGAAACGTGAGATTCAGCAGCTAGCCACAAACGTGGCCACCTCAAGCAAAACAGTGCCTCCAGTGCCAGCTCCCCGTTTCCATGTGCCAGAAACAAGCCGCAGCCAGCCAGTACTCACCAAGCACGTCAGAGATTCCCATGAATATCCTTCTGTTCAGATCAGACAGATATCTGAGCAGGTGAGGGACTGCACTCTTTCACCTGTACAAGTTAATCAGCCTCAAGCAACATCAATCTGCCGTACACCTACTCAGAGTCTCGGTACGCATTCATATGCTCATCCATACCAGTATGCTGAAGCTATACAATATGACGAAAAGGCTTCTAGAGACAATTTTCCTCCTCACATGGCCATCAGTGAGTCATATCCTACACAGCGATCTGAATATATACAACAAACTGCAGCGCCATGTTTCCAAGAGAAGTCCTACAGGGGACCCAAGCCTTCTATACCCACATTGACAACATCGGATCCTAGAGAGTTTTCAAGGCTGCGCATGGCATTAGAGAATCTTCTCCCTGCTGACGCCACTGAACGGTTCAAATATCAGATCCTCACAGATCATTTGCAGTTAGAGGAAGCGCTGTTAGTGGCGGATTCTTATGGCAACTCATCACAGCCATATACAGATACTTTGCAAGCCCTTATCAAGATGTATGGGCAGCCGCACAAGCTTGTTCTACAGAACATCGCTCAAGTCATGGACGGCCCAAACATCAGAACTGGTGACGTAAAGGCTTTTAAGTTGTTTGCACTCCGTGTGCGTTCACTGGTAAGCATGTTAGAACAACTAGGGTCTGAGGGAACTGTTGAATTGGACTGTGGGTCGCATGTGTCAAGTGTTACGTGTCAGAACGTAAATGTTGTTTAATGATGGTTGTATCACATGTGAGTGTATGCATGTTTCTTGTTGTGTTTCTCTCTCTCTCCCCGCTCATTTGAGTGCAACAGGTGCAGCTGTTAAGTGGGTGCGGCTGAAGCCACTCAGCGTGTCAGCGTGTGTATAAAAGCAGTGTGAACCGTCTCTTCGTCGAGTTCACCCTCCTGCTTCCGTGGTAGAGCGTGTGTGTACGACTGCTGCCCAAAACGAGTTGTAAATCTAGAGTGAGATTCGTGCTGTCTGTTCATCAGTGAGAGCTGCGCAGCGTCCCAGCTCATGTGAACTTTCCTATAGAGGAGCTTTAACTGTTGTAGCGGTATAGGCCGGTAATTGTATTTAGCTTACTCCTCTTATCTTTGTAAACAAACCCTGAGAGAGACAAGAGGCCCTTTTCCTTTAACAATATTTTTCTCATGTTTACTGGTCAGTAAGGGAGGTAAGAACAATGTATTTTATTTATAATTTTAATTCCAGGTAAGAGGGTTTAAAACTTAGTTAGAGACTCCCCTTTTTGTTTGTTATTTTGGCCGACTGAAAAACCTCTCAGTGACATACTTTTTTCTAAAGAACAGCAAAGACCCTTTTGTAAACAAATAAACCACTTTTCTTGATATCTTGGCTGTGTGCCGTTGTGTTTACGGGAGCGGGAGATTGAACTCCGGGCGTCATCCATTTTAACGGGTGTCGCTCTCGATGTTCGTGCATGTGGCACGTAACATAATGGGGGCTCGTCAATAAAAAAAAAATCATAATTCTTCGATCGCGAAACAAGGGGGAAACGCCAGAGTCGGTGAGTAAAACTCTGTTATTTTTTCTTAACTAGTCGGATATCAAACTTTTTTTTGTTGTGGGAGGAAATATGGAAGGTGAGGTCGAAGCCTTTATTAAGTCTCCGTCTGTAGAGCAGTTGGATGACTTTAATAAGAAGGAATTGCTGCAAATCGCAGAGAGTTTTAAAATATCCGTTTCGTCTTCGGCATTAAAGGCTGATATCAAGAATGTAATCTTGTCCGAGATGATATCTCTTGGTATCGTAGCCGGGAAGTCTGTTGAACCTCCTGCACATGAGTTTGATCCTGCAGTCGCACTGAGGTTAAAAGAATTAGAATTACAAATTAAGCGTGAAGAAAACGAGTCGCGTGTGCTGTGTATACGTGAACTTGAGTTAATACGTTTGAATAAGCAGGCCGAGCGTGCACCGCCTCCTGTTGGTGAACCGCACGGGTTAAGTCAGTTTGACCCAACCCGTTACATGAAGCTTGTTCCTCAATTTAGAGAGTCGGAAGTAGATGCCTATTTTACAGCTTTTGAGAGGGTAGCTGGGAAGCTGAGTTGGCCTAGGGATATGTGGGCAGTGATGTTGCAAAGCAGCTTCGTGGGCAAAGCACAAGAGGTTTGCTCTGCCTTGCCCATTGAAGACTCTCTCGAGTATGATAAGGTAAAAACTGCTGTTCTTAGAGCATATGAGCTCGTGCCCGAAGCATACAGGCAGAAGTTCAGAAATCATACTAAAACGGCCAGACAAACCTTTGTAGAGTTTGCTCATGATAAAAAAACAATGTTAGAGAAGTGGTGTGCTGCGTCTGAAGTTACAACGTTTGAGGGCCTCCAGGAATTAATGTTACTGGAGGATTTCAAAGGCTGTCTCCCTGAAAGTTTAGTATTACACCTGAATGAACAGAAGGTTTCTAGTTTATCCGAGGCTGCAGTGTTTGCTGATGAGTACGTGTTAACACACCGTACTGTTTTTTCCACGCCCTGCACGAGTCAAAACGCTAGAACATATAGGCCTATGGAGAGAAATGTCGCGAGGGTGCGTTCCCTAGTGTCTGATTCCCGTGCGAGCGCACCCGCGAGAAGTACGTTTAAGGACGAATCTAAACGTGTATGTTTCTTCTGTCTTGATCCCAGTCATTTAATTGCTGACTGTAAGGCATGGAAACAGAAGAGTGTGGCTGCTAAGAAGAAAAGCGTTGCTCATTTAGTTCTTGAACCGCAGATAGGAGTAGCGGATGCGTTTCCACCTGAAACGGAATTGTTTAAACCATTTCTGATGAGCGGGTCAGTTTCTTTTTCTCCAAACACTACGTCACTACCAGTTTCCATCTTGCGAGACACGGGCGCCGCCCACTCATTTATCCGCGAGAATGTACTGCCATTGTCCGCGCATACGTATACGGGGACGGATATATTAGTTCGTGGAATTGAACTGGGGTGCATTAAAGTCCCTGTGCATTCTCTGTTCCTAAAGTCCGAGCTGGTCACCGGTTTAGTAAATGTGGGTGTGTGTGCTAAACTACCAGTTGAAGGAGTAAACTTCATCCTGGGAAATGATCTGGCAGGAGGAAATGTTTTCCCTTTCCCGTTAGTGTCCGAGTGCCCCTCAAGAGATTCAGCCTCGCTGGCTGTCTCTCCTCATCTATTTCCAGCCTGTGCGGTGACGCGTTCACAATCACGAACATTTGCAGACACCGTTGACCTGTCTGACTCGTTCCTACTAAGCTCGAAACCTACGGAGTTGTCCCTATCAGTGAGTGATAATGTGTTGGAGATAGGCTCTGATATGCGTACTCGGGGGCAAACTGTTATTGGACGGACACAACTTAGTACCGCTCAAAAGGCAGACTCTTCTTTGTCACGCTGCATTAAATCCGCAGTAAAATCTAAAGATGAACTTGATCATGTAAGGATAGGATATTATTGGGATAGAGATGTCTTAATGCGCAAGTGGGTTCCAGTATCTGGAGACAAGGCTGACTTAGACCATGCTTACCAAATCGTAGTACCTACGTGCTATCGCCCTGTAGTGCTTGAACTGGCTCACGATCACCTTATGGCAGGTCACTTTGGAGTCAATAAAACTTGCAAACGTGTTACGAATTATTTTTATTGGCCCGGAGTTAGGGCGTGTGTCGCAAAGTATTGCCGTTCCTGTAATGCGTGTCAGGTTGCGGGGAAGCCTAATCAGGTCGTGCGCCCTGCGCCCTTACACCCGATCCCCGTGGTGGGGGAGCCGTTCGAACGACTAATACTGGATTGTGTTGGCCCCCTGCCAAAGTCTAAAGGTGGTCACCAGTATATTCTCACGTTCATGTGTACAGCCACTCGGTTTCCGGAGGCGGTTCCCCTCCGTAACATAAAAGCTAGAACAATTGTAAAGGAACTAATTAAGTTTTGCTCTCTTTTTGGTTTGCCACGCATAATCCAAACAGATCGTGGAACTAACTTCACATCAAAGTTGTTTAAGCAGCTCCTTTCTAAAATTGCAGTGTCACATCAAATGTCCAGCGCATTTCATCCGGAGTCCCAGGGAGCGTTAGAGCGGTTCCATCAAACGCTCAAAACCATGTTGCGTATCCACTGCGTAGACGCGGAAAGAGACTGGGCTGACAGTTTACCCTTATTGCTTTTTGCCGTACGAGAAACTGTGCAAGACTCCCTAGGGTTCAGCCCAGCGCAGTTAGTGTTCGGTCATTCAGTTCGTGGTCCCCTTAAGCTTCTGAGTGAGCAGTTGCTGGAGAGAGAGGTTGCGCTGGTACCAGTGACTGAATATGTGGACACGCTCCGTAAGCGTTTGAACCGAGCTTGTGAACTTGCCAGGTCAAATCTAACAGATTCTCAAACCGTTATGAAAAAAAACTACGATCGCAAGAGCGTTGTTCGTTCATTTGCTCCTGGAGAGTCTGTGTTGGCATTATTGCCAGTTCCTAGATCGTCTTTACAGTCACGTTTTACTGGTCCTTACATTATTGAGAAAAAGGTGAATGAAACGAATTATGTACTGAGAACGCCAAACCGTCGGAGGAAAACTCGAATGTGTCACATTAATATGCTAAAGCCATATTATGCGAGAGATCAGCCTGAAGAGTCCGTTAGGAGCGTGTCGTTGGTGGCTCCTGTTCTCTGGAACAATGAAGATGAGGTTGTAGGAAATATTCCAGCGCTGGGAGAAAGCTTGCAAAACTCTAATGTGCTCAACAATTTGCAAACCTTTCTTGGTCACTTGTCAGATTACCAGAGAGAAAGTATTATAAAACTGATTAACAACTTTCCCAGTATTTTCTCTGATGTTCCATCTCGCACTAATGTGTTGTTCCATGACATCGACGTTGGAGATGCGGCTCCGGTTAAACAACACCCGTACAGGGTGAACCCTCTTAAACGTGGTATCATGAAAACTGAGGTCGAGTACATGTTACGTAACGGTTTAGCAGAACCTAGTCAGAGCGCGTGGAGTTCTCCCTGCCTGTTGGTGCCGAAAGCCGATTCATCATTTCGATTCTGTACTGACTTTCGAAAAGTTAACTCCATTACAAAACCTGACTGTTTTCCGTTACCAAGAATCGATGATTGCATCGATAGAGTCGGACCTGCAAAGTTCGTTTCGAAGCTAGACCTTTTAAAAGGTTACTGGCAGGTACCCCTTACTCCACGCGCTGCGGAAATTTCAGCGTTTGTGACACCAGACTATTTCTGTCAATATTCTGTGATGGCGTTCGGAATGCGGAACGCCCCGTCAACTTTCCAACGCTTAATGCAGTTAGTATTACGTGATGTACAAAACTGCACTGCATATCTTGATGATATTGTCGTGTATTCTTCCACGTGGGAAGAACATGTTGAAACTTTAGGTGAAGTATTCTCTCGACTAGCTGGTGCATCACTAACCGTGAACCTGACAAAATGCGAGTTTGCCAAAGCCTATGTTACCTATCTGGGGAAACGTGTAGGTCAAGGTCAAGTCTGCCCTATAGATGCCAAAGTTGTAGCGATAACTGAGTTTCCTACACCCACAAACAAACGTGAATTACGCCGGTTCATCGGTATGGCTGGGTATTACCGGGGGTTTTGTCGAAATTTTGCCACTCTTGTTGCACCCCTAACAGACCTTCTCCGACCGTCACAAAGTTTTAACTGGACCTCTACTTGTGAGCGTGCTTTTTCGGGAACAAAAGACCTGTTGAGTAATGCTCCAGTCCTGACCGCCCCTGACTTTAATCGCCCTTTTCAACTTGAGGTTGACGCGAGTATGGTAGGCGCGGGAGCTGTCCTTTTGCAGACATCTGATGTGAACATCAAAAGACCGGTGTGTTATTTCTCGAAAAAGTTTAATCACTGTCAGTACAAATATAGCACTATTGAAAAGGAAGCTCTGGCGTTATTGATGGCATTGAAACATTTCGAGGTTTATCTGGGTGGCTCAACGTTCCCTATTAAAGTTTATACGGACCATAATCCGTTAGTTTTTCTCAACCGCATGTACAATGCTAACCAGCGCTTAATGCGTTGGTCCCTCGCAATACAGGAGTTTAATTTGGAGATCGTCCATAAACGCGGTAGTGAGAACCTGATCGCCGATGCGCTGTCCAGAGCGCACGGTGCTGAACATATCGAATAGGCTAAGAGATCAATGTGCTGTAGTCATTAATCTTTTGGGGAGGGGAGGAGTGTTACGTGTCAGAACGTAAATGTTGTTTAATGATGGTTGTATCACATGTGAGTGTATGCATGTTTCTTGTTGTGTTTCTCTCTCTCTCCCCGCTCATTTGAGTGCAACAGGTGCAGCTGTTAAGTGGGTGCGGCTGAAGCCACTCAGCGTGTCAGCGTGTGTATAAAAGCAGTGTGAACCGTCTCTTCGTCGAGTTCACCCTCCTGCTTCCGTGGTAGAGCGTGTGTGTACGACTGCTGCCCAAAACGAGTTGTAAATCTAGAGTGAGATTCGTGCTGTCTGTTCATCAGTGAGAGCTGCGCAGCGTCCCAGCTCATGTGAACTTTCCTATAGAGGAGCTTTAACTGTTGTAGCGGTATAGGCCGGTAATTGTATTTAGCTTACTCCTCTTATCTTTGTAAACAAACCCTGAGAGAGACAAGAGGCCCTTTTCCTTTAACAATATTTTTCTCATGTTTACTGGTCAGTAAGGGAGGTAAGAACAATGTATTTTATTTATAATTTTAATTCCAGGTAAGAGGGTTTAAAACTTAGTTAGAGACTCCCCTTTTTGTTTGTTATTTTGGCCGACTGAAAAACCTCTCAGTGACATACTTTTTTCTAAAGAACAGCAAAGACCCTTTTGTAAACAAATAAACCACTTTTCTTGATATCTTGGCTGTGTGCCGTTGTGTTTACGGGAGCGGGAGATTGAACTCCGGGCGTCATCCATTTTAACGGGTGTCGCTCTCGATGTTCGTGCATGTGGCACGTAACACAAGACTTCAATGTAAACTTCCTCATGAGCTGAGGACAAGCTTCAAGAGATACATACACCCATTACGAGTAACCATACCTACTCTCATTGACTTCTCTAACTGGTTGGAGTATGAACTCCAAGTACAAGATGAGGGCTCCAGGATGACAAGTCCCCCACCAGAATTCAGCAGCAAGAAAAGAGAAGGCCGTCATGACCCAAGATCCACTAGGAAACCAACCTCCATACTGCTGGGCACAGAGAAACCTATGAGTAGGAGTGAAACTCGGGCACCTGCCCCAGAGGGAACATCTAAATTTGCCAGATTTAAAGGAAGACCACAAGCATATTGCCCCTACTGTGACAGTGTCAATCACTTTCTGAATGGATGTGCCAATTTCAAAGAGCTATCCAAGGAACAAAAGGAAAGCTGGATTCGTAAGAATAATCGGTGCTGGTGCTGCGGACGTAGTCATCATGCCTCTAAATGCAACCTGAAAACCCCCTGTAAGACATGCAACAGGAAGCATCTATTCATATTGCATGATGTGAATGAATGGTCTGTGGAGGGTACAACGGAGAAAGACACAAAAGAAAGCTCCTGCTTGGTTAACACCACCAACGACATTCTGTATGTAGATCGCCCGATCTACAGCCGCAAGGTTCTCCTTAAGGTGAGCAAAGTTGTTATCACCAATGGTGACAAATCAATTGAGGCGTATGCTGTGTTAGACGACGGGTCTGAGAGGACCATATTGCTCCACACAGCAGCACAGCAGTTAGATCTTAAAGGACAGCCTGAGGACCTCATACTACGAACAGTGAGGCAAGACCAACAGGTTCTTCATGGGGCGGCAGTCTCATTCACTGTGTCTCCAGTCACTAATCGACACAAGAAGTTCCCTATTCAAGGTGCCTTTACTGCCGAAAGACTTGGTCTCGCTGAGCAAACTTACCCTGTTGCATCTCTTCAAAAGAGGTACCGACATTTAGCTGGATTGCCGCTGCAGCAACTCGACAGAGTACAGCCTGTACTGTTGATTGGCTCAGACTGCCCTCATCTAGTCACCCCCATTGAGCCTGTCCTACTAGGCCCACCAGGTGGACCTGCTGCCGTTAAAACTCAGTTAGGCTGGACACTTCAAGGTCCTACACACGAGGTTAAACGCGGGCTCAACTCTTATCAGTGCCTCTTTACTGCTATCTCACCCAATTCCGAGCTGTTTTCTCAAGTAGAAAAACTATGGCAGATGGATGTAATCCCTTATCAGAGTGAGAAAGTAGTGACGCGTTCAAAGCTTGATCAGGATGCTATCAAACTCTTACAAGAGAGAACAGTGAGAGTTAACGTGGATGAGGTCATGCGGTATGCTACGCCACTCCTTAGAGTACAAAACATGCCCACTTTGCACATGCCCAAAGAAGCCGTACTGCCGCAGTTAAGAAACATTGAGCGGAAGCTAACAAAGTACCCTGAACAAGCCCAGGCTTACAAAACCGAGGTTGAAAGGCTCAAGAATGCTGGCTATGTAGAGAAACTGCAACCATGTGAAGTAGATGGCACACAAGAATCCTGGTACATTCCCCACCACATGGTCCAGCATAATGACAAGAACCGTGTCGTTTACAACTGCTCATTTCAGTACCAGGGTCAAAATTTGAACGAGCTGCTCCTTCCAGGTCCCACTTTGAGTCCTACACTGTTAGCCGTGTTACTTCGCTTCAGGGAACGCTCCACAGCTGTAAGTAGCGACATCCGAGGGATGTTTCATCAGGTGAGGCTGCTCCCTGAAGACAAATCATTACTTCGGTTTCTGTGGAGAGACATGATGTTAGAGCAAGCACCAGATGTGTATCAGTGGCAGGTGCTTCCTTTCGGCACAACATGTAGCCCCTGTTGTGCCACGTTCGCCCTGCAGAAACACGTGCTAGACCACAGTCAACCAGGTGACCAAGTGAGGGAGGTTATTGAGAAGTCATTTTATGTTGACAATTGTCTGTACAGTCTCACCACCAAGGATGCCGCCAAAGATCTTGTCGATCAGCTCTGTTCCCTCCTAGCTGATGGAGGCTTCGAATTGCGGCAGTGGGCCAGCAATTGCCCATCTGTGATCGCTCACCTGCCACCTGAATTAAGATCTAACAGCTGTGAGCTCTGGCTTAGTCAAGGTCAGCAAGTTACCCCTGAATCCACACTTGGCCTCCATTGGCAGTGTCAGTCTGACACCTTGCACTATAAACATCGGATTGTGAACTGCTCTAAAGTAACTATGCGTAGCATCTATCGTGTTTTAGCTAGCCAATATGATCCTCTTGGATACATTATCCCATATACCACCAGAGCAAAAATACTGGTGCAACGCTTATGGGATAAAAAGCGTGACTGGGACGACCCGCAGCTTCCAGAGGATCTGCTCAGGTTATGGAGATTGTGGGAGGAAGAGTTGAGTGATCTGGAGAAGATTTCGCTGCCGAGGTGCTATTCTAGCTCGAAAATGGACCTCCCTTCTAGCAGGCGTGACATACACGTGTTCTGTGATGCATCGGAGAAGGCTTATGGGGCTGTAGCCTATTTGCGTACAGAGAATCAAGAAGGCCAAGTTGAAATTGCATTCCTAGCAGCTAGGTCACGTGTTGCACCCCGAAAGCAGCAGTCCATCCCACGCCTAGAGTTATGTGCAGCCCTCAGTGGTGCCCAACTCTCCAAGGTCCTTGTCACTGAACTCACTATCCCCGTATGTTCCCTAACACTCTGGTCAGATTCCATGACTGTGCTTACCTGGCTGTTGTCGAGTTCTTGCCGTTACAAAGTGTTTGTGGGGACAAGGGTGGCTGAAATACAAGAACTCACAGCAGCTGCAACATGGCAGTACATACGATCAGAAGACAATCCTGCGGACGACATAACACGAGGCAAACACCTCTGTCACCTTGTGGAAGGAAGCCAGTGGAATCAAGGGCCTTCCTTTCTTAAACTGCCATTAGCAAATTGGCCTAAGCAACCCTCCTGGCCAACTGATGAGCAAAGTAACGAGCTAAGGCAGTCTGCTTTCTGTGGATCAACTACAGTGATACCCATGCCGAATCCAGAGGAATATGAAACGCTAACTGAGTTCCTTAAGGCATGTAGTCAGCAGCTTCACGGGGCGGCAAACTTCTCATGTGCTGACACACGGAGAGAGGTAGAGATATCAGTGCTTCGTCAAACTCAGGCAGACTCTTTCGCGGCTGAAATGGCCCAATTGAAGTCAGGGAAACCGGTATCAGGTACAAGTAGGCTTGCTTCTCTTTCTCCTGAGTTCGATCCTACCACTGGACTCATTCGTGTGGGCGGGCGCCTAAGACGTCGCAGTGAGACAGAGCTGGATTTAATTCATCCTATCGTTCTTGCCCCTCAACATCCTGTGACCAGACTCATTATCAAAGATTTTGATCAAAAGCTGCTCCACCCTGGACCAGAACGAGTGTTCGCAGAGATAAGGAGGACCTACTGGGTATTGCGAGGACGTGAAGCAGTTCGGCGCCACCAACGACACTGCTTAGAGTGTCGAAGATGGAAGGGACAACCAGAAATTCCCCGTATGGCTGACTTGCCACTTGCACGACAACAGCTCTTTAAACCTGCCTTCTTCTCAACAGGCATGGACTGCTTTGGTCCCTACACAATCAAGATTGGACGTAGAAATGAGAAGAGATGGGGCATATTATTTAAGTGCCTGACAACCAGGGCAGTGTACATAGATCACCTAGCCAGTATAGATTCAGACTCATTCCTGATGGCCTTGAGAAGATTCATCTCACGACGTGGAAAACCATATGAATTGTTAAGTGACCAGGGCACTAACTTCAAGGGCGGAGAACGAGAGCTGAAAGAATCCTTTGCTGCCTTGCACAGTGAGCTTCAATGTCACCTGGCTGCCCAACAAATCAAATTTGTGTTCAATCCACCAGGAGCACCTCACTTTGGGGGATGTTGGGAGAGGGAGATCCGTTCAATTAAAACAGCTCTCCGAGTTACTATAGGGGCACAGACTGTGACAGAAGAGGTCTTGAGAACAGTCTTGACTGAAATTGAAGGGATCTTAAATTCAAAACCTCTTGGCTACACCTCCTCAGATATATCTGATATCGACCCGATAACTCCCAACTGTTTTCTCATCGGACGCAGAGATGCCTCTTTGCCACAGGTGGTTTATCAGGAGTCTGATGTGCTGAGCTGTCGCCGTTGGCGACACAGCCAACTGCTGGCTGATCATTTTTGGAGACATTTCATCAAATATTATTTGCCTAGTCTTCAAGCTCGTCAGAAATGGAGGTCAGATAAAGAGAATCTGCAAGTAGACGAAGTGGTGATGATTGTTGACTCTCAACTGCCTCGGGCGTTGTGGCCAGTGGGAAAAATTACAGAAGTGTTTCCAGGAGTAGATTCCAGGGTGAGGTCAGCCACAGTAGAGGTTAAGAAAAAACTGTACACTCGACCGGTATCTCGTCTGATCAAACTTCCAGCCCTAATTGATTAGGAGTAACCTACTATAGGGTAAACCCTTTTGTAAGATGTGCGAATTCAAAGATTGAATTCGGGGGCGGCTGTTCAAAAGGCTCCTGTTACTTGACCAATCGCTACCTTCAACGTCATCGCTGATCACGTCATCACCGATTATGTGCCAGAAGGGAAAGCAGGTGTACCGAGCAGAAGTAATGAACGCGAGCTGTTACGAGATGACTCCGCTTTAACGCACGTTGTGGGCAGCATCTGAATATCACTGATGTAATATAGTGTGCGTGAATGAAAAGTAAGTGTAATTTGTTAGTTTTCCCTCAGAATTATGCCGATCGCTTCTCCCGCGATTCGGATGTATCTAGCGCCATTGCGCTGTAGGAATTTGTGTTATCTGCATTATTTGAGTAATACTGCGGTCCTGTTATTCTTTTCTCTATTGTCATAATAGCTACTGCAAGTAATGTATGCAATCTACAGGGAAATATGACAATGACTTATTTTATTCGTGATTAAAGAGTACATGTTATTATTGAGGTAAATGTGTTCAGTCATGATAAATGTGCTAAGGGCGCCATCTGGTGGGCTTACATAGAATAGCACTTTAATTTTCATAATACTGGTATTAACAGCTCAAATGTATAGTTATTCATATTTGTAGAGCATTGTCTATAATCCTATTACCTACAAATGTTAAAGAACATTTATGTAAATCACTCATTTAAGTTTATTTCTGTATTTGTTCCAGAACCACACCTGTTACATTTGAATCAGTAAACTCTTTCAAAGAGATTTGGAGTCTGCAGAGTGAATTCAATTACTTTGATGTCATTACACAGTTCTGACCGACTGTCTGCAGGGGTTCGAAACAACCCGAATAAGCGTAAACTTAAACCTCAATTATAGGGCTGTTTGGTGACGCGGTTAACACCGTAGTCACACGCTTTAAGGAAGTCAAGAAACACGAGGAAGCGTTCGTGCAGTTTCTTCCTCGCCGCACTCAAGGGGAGGGGCCGTCTGCCACCCAGCCCCGCCCCGGTCCTTCAAAAGCCAGGGAGGTGAAAAAGCAGAGCATGGCGAGTCGCGCTCCCCCTCAGAGAGACTGGAGGCAGACTCGCCAGGCTCAGCAGCCTCCCAAGCCAGACCTCAGGACTGTCATCAATAGAAAGAGGAAGTCCTGATGGTCTGGCGCCCATTCTAGTGGGGGTAGCCCCCCGCGGGATGGGGCGCGTTCAAGATCTATTCGTCCCTTCCCGCTACCCTCACAAAACCTCTCCATCCCCGCCACCTCTCGTGCTTCGGGGGGCAGCGGTTTCCAGCGAAATATTAGATGTTCCGTCGTTTCCGGCTGTCATTCCGGACACGGAACATCTAATATCCCCTCAAAAGGAAGTATTAAAATTAATACCACTCTCAGAAAGTCTGGCAGCGTGGGAACTTCTGCCGGGCGTTTCTGCGTGGGTATTAAGCACAGTACAGTTAGGATACAGAATCCAGTTTATTCGTCGTCCTCCGCGTTTCAACGGCGTGATTTTCACTACCGTGAAACCGGAGCAGATGCATGTACTGTCGCAAGAGCTGCAGACTCTTCTGAGCAAAGAGGCCATAGAACGTGTTCCTCTTCCAGAGAGGGAGTCAGGTTATTACAGCAGATACTTCCTAGTACCCAAAAAGGATGGGGGGTTGCGTCCAATCTTAGATCTTCGAGGCTTAAACCGCACAGTCAAAGCACTCAAGTTCAAGACGTTAACCGTCAAGACGGTCGTGTCGCAAATACAACATCACGATTGGTTCGTCACGATCGATCTGAAGGACGCATATTTTCACATAGAAATATTGCCACAACACAGGAAGTTCCTGAGGTTCGCTTTCGGGGGCGAAGCGTACCAATTTCGGGTTCTTCCATTCGGTCTGGCACTGTCACCCCGCACATACACAAAATGCATGGATGCAGCACTGGCTCCATTACGACTCCAGGGCATTCGCATTTTGAATTACATAGACGATTGGTTAATACTAGCACAATCACGAGAGATGGCGCTCCAACACAGAGACATCGTGTTAGCTCATCTAGTTTCTCTAGGGCTGAAACTCAACACCAAGAAAAGTGTTCTTTCTCCTGCTCAGAGAACGAATTATCTCGGGATCGTTTGGGATTCGGTTACGATGCGGGCACAAATGTCTCCCGCTCGAATCGAGACCATTCAGCAGACCATGACCAAAGTCAAGCTAGGCCAAGTTCGTACTGTTCGACAGTATCAAAGAATGTTAGGTCTCATGGCATCAGCCTCCACGGTGATTCCTCTGGGGCTGTTGCACATGAGACCGTTTCAGTTGTGGCTAAAAGCCAGAGGTTTTCATCCAAGAGCCAATCCTCAAAGGCTAATAAAAGTGACGCGCCGCGGGCTTCGTACACTATCTCTGTGGCTCAGACCCCGGTTCCTCGCCTTGGGTCCCACTTTAGGGGCGCCGTGTCGTCGCAAACTGCTAACGACGGACGCCTCCCTGACAGGCTGGGGAGCGGTCTTGGATGGCCGTCCAGCTCAAGGGGAATGGGAGGGTCATCAGCTCGATTGGCACATCAATTGCCTCGAGCTGATGGCCATATTTCTGGCTCTAAAATATTTTCTCCATCAATTGAGGGGCTGTCATGTCCTAGTGCGGGTGGACAACACAGCAGCAGTCTCGTATATAAATCACCAGGGAGGTCTGCGCTCACGCAATCTGAACAGAATAGCGAGGCAGATTTTTCTCTGGGCCCAGGGAAAGTTCCTGTCACTCAGGGCAGTATACATCCCAGGGCATTTGAATGTGGGAGCAGATCTATTGTCCAGACAGACGCTACCGACGGGGGAATGGAAACTCCACCCAGAGGTAGTGAAACAGATTTGGACCAAATTTTACGAAGCGGAGGTGGACCTCTTCGCCTCCCAACAGACAGCGCAATGCCCCCTCTACTTCTCTCTGAGTCACCCGGCTCCTCTGGGTCTGGATGCGATGGCGCACACATGGCCCAAGATGCGCCTTTATGCGTTTCCTCCAGTTTCTCTGCTCCCGGGAGTTCTAGCCAGAGTTCGCCAACAAGGGTCTTGCCTCTTGCTGATAGCGCCACGTTGGCCGAACAGAGTGTGGTTCTCGGAGATAATAGCTCTCCTCGACGGCTCGCCGTGGGCGATTCCGGAGAGGAGGGACCTTCTGTCTCAGGCGGAGGGCACGATATTCCATCCCAGGCCCGACCTGTGGAATCTTCATGTTTGGCCCCTGATGGGAACCAATTAAGAGACACTGGGCTTTCGCCGGATGTTATTGAGACCATTCTGAGTGCTAGGGCTTCCTCCACTAGAAGAAGTTATGCTATTAAGTGGGGTGTTTTTGAAAGGTGGTGCGTTGAACACAATGTAGATCCAGTTAACTGCCAGATTGCTTCAGTGCTGGACTTCATGCAAGAGAAATTATCAACAGGCACATGTCCTGCCACTCTTAAGGTTTACGTGGCCGCTCTTTCGGCTTGCCACGCCTTAGTTGACGGGGCGCCACTTGGGAGACACCCTCTGCTCTCACGCTTCCTTCGGGGAGCCAGGCGACTGAGGCCTCCAGTAAGAACCAAGATCCCTTCATGGGATTTAGCTATAGTTCTTGAGGGTCTGGTTGACACCCCCTTTGAACCAATAGAATCAGCGTCTGATAAACTTCTGACTCTAAAAATGGTTTTTCTGATGGCAATAACTTCCTTGAAGAGAATTGGGGATATGCAGGCTCTGTCTATCTCGCCATCCTGCTTAGACTTTGCCCCAGGTATGGTGAAAGTGATTTTGCATCCACATCCTGATTTCCTGCCTAAGGTTCCATTTTCGGCTGTACATCCTGTCATTCTTGAGGCTTTCTGCTCCCCGCCGTTCTCAACGCCGGAGCAGGAGAGATCTCATAGGCTGTGTCCAGTCCGTGCTCTTCAGGCTTACGTCCACCGCACTAGCCAGTGGCGTAAGTCAGAGCAACTGTTCGTCTGTTATGGGGGCAGCAACAGAGGAGGAGCTGCTACTAAGCAGACTATGTCTCATTGGGTCAGGGATGCTATTGCTCTTGCTTATGAGGCGCGCGGGCAAACTTCGCCTATAGGTCTTAGAGCTCACTCCACCAGGGGGGTCGCCTCTTCTAGTGCTCTGGCAAGGGGGGCCCCTTTGCAACATGTTTGTGATGCGGCAGGTTGGTCCTCTCCGCACACATTCATAAGATTTTATAGTTTGGATGTTCATGCCACTCCGGGCTCTCATGTCCTTGAGTCGACATCGCAAGCTAATGTCTAGGCCTTCTTACGTTCTTGTGAAACACACCTGCACAACCGTGGGAGTCCAGACATGTTCAAGCACGGCGGCGTGGGTATTCTCGTTCCCAATGCGCTGAGCAGCGCAGCATCGATTGTAGCTTTCGAAAGGGAACGTCTCCGGTTACTTGTTGTAACCTTGTTCCCTGAGAAAGCGGAACGAGATGCTGCGCTACTTTGCCGTGCTGAAGATGTCCCGGGACTGCTCTTCAGACAAAATATCCTGATGATGCACCTGTGGCTCATCTACTTATAGCCTCGTGTCGCGGGGGCGCGCCGATGACGTCACCGACCGAGGCTATATTACCTCCGGGTCAATTCCATCGACGTGTTATACACACTATTCACAGCTGGTCACGATAAAATATGTTCCCAATGCGCTGAGCAGCGCAGCATCGCGTTCCGCTTTCTCAGGGAACAAGGTTACAACAAGTAACCGGTGACGTTTACCATGATTTACCATGATTTACCATAGTTTACCATTATTTACTATAGTATACCATGATTTACCATGTTCAAGTATGATTTACTATGATTCTAGCATGATTTACCATAGTTTACCACGATTTACCATAGTTTACCATGATTTACCATAGTTTACCATGCTAGCATGATTATCATGTTGCTAGCATGATGCTAGAATTTTTTTACCATGTTGCTAGCATGGTTTACCATGATTTACCATAGTATACCATGATTTACCACGATTTACCATAGTTTACCATGATTTACTATAGTATACCATGATTTACCATGTTCAAGTATGATTTACTGATTCTAGCATAGAAAGAAATAGAAAGAAATAGAAAGAAAGAAAGAAAGAAAGAAAGAAAGAAAGAAAGAAAGAAAGAAAGAAAGAAAGATTAGGTAGAAAGAAAGAAAGAACGAAAGAAAGATTAGGTATAAAGAAAGAAAGAACGAAAGAAAGATTAGGTAGAAAGAAAGAAAAGTTAGAAAGAAAGAAAGAAAGAAAGAAAGAAAGATTAGGTAGAAAGAAAGAAAGAAAGAAAGAAAGAAAGAAAGAAAGAAAGAAAGAAAGAAAGAAAGAAAGATTAGGTAGAAAGAAAGAAAAGTTAGATAAGTCAGATAGATAGATAGATAGATAGATAGATAGATAGATAAGTTCAAAAGATAGATAGATAGATAGATAGATAAGTTCAAAAGATAGATAGATAGATAGATAGATAGATAGATAGATAAGTTCAAAAGATAGATAGATAGATAGATAATAGATAGATAGATAGATAGATAGATAGATAGATAGATCTATGTATGATTTATTGATTCTAGCATGATTTACCATAGTTTACCATGATTTACCACGATTTACTATAGTATACCATGATTTACTATAGTATACCACGATTTGCCATGTTCAAGTATAATTTACTGATTCTAGCATGATTTACCATAGTTTACCATGATTTACCACGATTTACAATAGTTTACCATGATTTACTATAGTATACCATGATTTACCATGTTCAAGTATGATTTATTGATTCTAGCATGATTTACCATAGTTTACCATGATTTACCACGATTTACTATAGTATACCATGATTTACTATAGTATACCACGATTTGCCATGTTCAAGTATAATTTACTGATTCTAGCATGATTTACCACAGTTTAGCATGATTTACCATAGTTTACCATGATTTACCATGATTTACCATGATTTACCATGATTTACCATAGTTTACCATTATTTACTATAGTATACCATGATTTACCATGTTCAAGTATGATTTACTATGATTCTAGCATGATTTACCATAGTTTACCACGATTTACCATAGTTTACCATGATTTACCATAGTTTACCATGCTAGCATGATTATCATGTTGCTAGCATGATGCTAGAATTTTTTTACCATGTTGCTAGCATGGTTTACCATGATTTACCATAGTATACCATGATTTACCACGATTTACCATAGTTTACCATGATTTACTATAGTATACCATGATTTACCATGTTCAAGTATGATTTACTGATTCTAGCATAGAAAGAAATAGAAAGAAATAGAAAGAAAGAAAGAAAGAAAGAAAGAAAGATTAGGTATAAAGAAAGAAAGAACGAAAGAAAGATTAGGTATAAAGAAAGAAAGAACGAAAGAAAGATTAGGTAGAAAGAAAGAAAAGTTAGAAAGAAAGAAAGAAAGAAAGAAAGAAAGAAAGAAAGAAAGAAAGAAAGAAAGAAAGAAAGAAAGATTAGGTAGAAAGAAAGAAAAGTTAGATAAGTCAGATAGATAGATAGATAGATAGATAGATAGATAGATAGATAGATAGATAGATAGATAGATAGATAGATAAGTTCAAAAGATAGATAGATAGATAGATAGATAGATAAGTTCAAAAGATAGATAGATAGATAGATAATAGATAGATAGATAGATAGATCTATGTATGATTTATTGATTCTAGCATGATTTACCATAGTTTACCATGATTTACCACGATTTACTATAGTATACCATGATTTACTATAGTATACCATGATTTACCATGTTCAAGTATAATTTACTGATTCTAGCATGATTTACCATAGTTTACCATGATTTACCACGATTTACAATAGTTTACCATGATTTACTATAGTATACCATGATTTACCATGTTCAAGTATGATTTATTGATTCTAGCATGATTTACCATAGTTTACCATGATTTACCACGATTTACTATAGTATACCATGATTTACTATAGTATACCACGATTTGCCATGTTCAAGTATAATTTACTGATTCTAGCATGATTTACCACAGTTTAGCATGATTTACCATAGTTTACCATGATTTACCATAGTTTACCATTATTTACTATAGTATACCATGATTTACCATGTTCAAGTATGATTTACTATGATTCTAGCATGATTTACCATAGTTTACCACGATTTACCATAGTTTACCATGATTTACCATAGTTTACCATGCTAGCATGATTATCATGTTGCTAGCATGATGCTAGAATTTTTTTACCATGTTGCTAGCATGGTTTACCATGATTTACCATAGTATACCATGATTTACCACGATTTACCATAGTTTACCATGATTTACTATGGTATACCATGATTTACCATGTTCAAGTATGATTTACTGATTCTAGCATAGAAAGAAATAGAAAGAAATAGAAAGAAAGAAAGAAAGAAAGAAAGAAAGAAAGAAAGATTAGGTATAAAGAAAGAAAGAACGAAAGAAAGATTAGGTATAAAGAAAGAAAGAACGAAAGAAAGATTAGGTAGAAAGAAAGAAAGAAAGAAAGAAAGAAAGAAAGAAAGAAAGAAAGAAAGAAAGAAAGAAAGAAAGAAAGAAAGAAAGATTAGGTAGAAAGAAAGAAAAGTTAGATAAGTCAGATAGATAGATAGATAGATAGATAAGTTCAAAAGATAGATAGATAGATAGATAGATAGATAGATAGATCAGTTCAAAAGATAGATAGATAGATAGATAGATAGATAAGTTCAAAAGATAGATAGATAGATAGATAATAGATAGATAGATAGATAGATCTATGTATGATTTATTGATTCTAGCATGATTTACCATAGTTTACCATGATTTACCACGATTTACTATAGTATACCATGATTTACTATAGTATACCACGATTTGCCATGTTCAAGTATAATTTACTGATTCTAGCATGATTTACCATAGTTTACCATGATTTACCACGATTTACAATAGTTTACCATGATTTACTATAGTATACCATGATTTACCATGTTCAAGTATGATTTATTGATTCTAGCATGATTTACCATAGTTTACCATGATTTACCACGATTTACTATAGTATACCATGATTTACTATAGTATACCACGATTTGCCATGTTCAAGTATAATTTACTGATTCTAGCATGATTTACCACAGTTTAGCATGATTTACCATAGTTTACCATGATTTACCATGATTTACCATAGTTTACCATTATTTACTATAGTATACCATGATTTACCATGTTCAAGTATGATTTACTATGATTCTAGCATGATTTACCATAGTTTACCACGATTTACCATAGTTTACCATGATTTACCATAGTTTACCATGCTAGCATGATTATCATGTTGCTAGCATGATGCTAGAATTTTTTTACCATGTTGCTAGCATGGTTTACCATGATTTACCATAGTTTACCATGATTTACTATAGTATACCATGATTTACCACAATTTACCATAGTTTACCATGATTTACTATAGTATACCATGATTTACCATGTTCAAGTATGATTTACTGATTCTAGCATGATTTAGCATAGTTTACCATGATTTACCATAGTTTACCATGATTTACCACGATTTACCATAGTTTACCATGATTTACTATAGTATACCATGATTTACCATGTTCAAGTATGATTTACTGATTCTAGCATGATTTATCATAGATTACCATGATTTACCATAGTTTACCAGCATTTACCACGATTTACCATAGTTTACCATGATTTACTATAGTATACCATGATTTACCATGTTCAAGTATGATTTACTGATTCTAGCATGATTTATCATAGTTTACCATGATTTACCATAGTTTACCATGATTTACCACGATTTACCATAGTTTACCATGATTTACTATAGTATACCATGATTTACCATGTTCAAGTATGATTTACTGATTCTAGCATGATTTATCATAGATTACCATGATTTACCATAGTTTACCATGATTTACCATAGTTTACCATGATTTACTATAGTATACCACGATTTACCATGTTCAAGTATGATTTACTGATTCTAGCATGATTTACCATAGTTTAGCATGATTTAGCATAGTTTACCATGATTTACCACGATTTACCATAGTTTACCATGATTTACTATAGTATACCATGATTTACCATGTTCAAGTATGATTTACTGATTCTAACATGATTTATCATAGTTTACCATGATTTACCATAGTTTACCATGATTTACCACGATTTACCATAGTTTACTATGATTTACTATAGTATACCATGATTTACCATGTTCAAGTATGATTTACTGATTGTAGCATAGATAGATAGATAGATAAGGTTTGTAGATAGATAGATAGATAGATAGATAGATAGATAGATAGATAGATAGATAAGGTTTGAAGATAGATAGATAGATAGATAATGTTTGAAGATAGATAGATAGATAGATAGATAGATTGGTTAAAAAGATAGATAGATAGATAGATAGATAGATAGATAGATAGATAGATAGATAGATAGATAGATAGATAGATAGATAGATAGATAGATAGATAGATAGATAGATAGATAGATAGATAGATATATAGATAGATAGATAGATAGATAGAGTTAAAAAGATACATAGATAGATAGATAGATAGATAGATAGATAGATAGATAGATAGATAGATAGATAGATAGATAGATAAGTTAAAAAGATAGATAGATAGATTAGTTAAAAAGATAGATAGATAGATAGATAGATAGATAGATAGATAGATAGATAGATAGATAGATAGATAGATAGATAGATAAGTTAAAAAGATAGATAGATAGATAGATAGATTAGTTAAATAGATAGATAGATAGATAGATAGATAGATAAGTTAAAAAGATAGATAGATAGATAGATAGATAGATAGATAGATAGATAAGGTTTGAAAATAGATAGATAGATATATAGATATATAGATA
>NC_140222.1:2898078-2900578 GCF_951802725.1 Rutilus rutilus | reverse complement strand
TAAAAAGAAAGAAAGAAAGATAAGTTAGTTAGAAAGATAGATAGATTAGTTAAAAAGAAAGAAAGATAGATAAGTTAAAAAGAAAGAAAGAAAGATAAGTTAGTTAGAAAGATAGATAGATTAGTTAAAAAGAAAGAAAGATAGATAAGTTAGTTAGAAAGAGATAGATTAGTTAAAAAGAAAGATAGATAAGTTAGTTAGAAAGATAGATAGATTAGTTAAAAAGAAAGAAAGATAGATAAGTTAGTTAGAAAGATAGATTAGTAAGAAAGAAAGATAGATAAGTTAGTTAGAAATATAGATAGATTAGTTAAAAAGAAATAAAGATAGATTAGTTAGTTAGAAAGATAGATTAGTTAAAAAGAAAGAAAGATGATAAGTTAGTTAGTTAGAAAGATAGATTAGTAAGAAAGAAAGAAAGATAAATTAGTTAGAAAGATAGATGGATTAGCTAGAAAGAAAGAAAGAAAGATAGATAAGTTAGTTAGAAAGATATATAGATTAGTTCAAAAGAAAGAAAGAAAGATAGATAAGTTAGTTAGAAAAAGATAGATTAGTTAAAAAGAAAGAAAGATAGATAAGTTAGTTAGAAAGATAGATAGATTAGTAAGAAAGAAAGAAAGATAGATAAGTTAGTTAGAAAGATAGATAGATTAGTTAAAAAGAAAGAAAGATAGATAAGTTAGAAAGATAGATTAGTTAAAAAGAAAGAAAGATAGATAAGTTAGAAAGATAGATTAGTTAAAAAGAAAGAAAGATAGATAAGTTAGATAGATAGATAGATAGATAGATACGTTAGATAGATAGATAGATAGATAGATAGATAGATAGATAGATAGATAGATAGATAGATAGATAGATAGATAGATAGATAGATAAGTTAGTTAAAAAGATAGATAGATTAGTAAGAAAGAAAGAAAGAGATTAGTTAGTTAGAAAGAAAGAAAGATTAGTTAGAAAGAAAGATAGAAAGATCGATAGATAGAAAGATAAGTTAGTTAGAAAAAAAGATAGATAAGTTAGAAAGAAAGATAGATAAGTTAGTTAAAAAGATAGATTAGTAAGAAAGAAAGATCGATTAGTTAGTTAGAAAGATAGATAGATTAGTAAGAAAGAAAGAAAGAAAGATAGATAAGTTAGTTAGAAAAAGATAGATTAGTTAAAAAGAAAGAAAGATAGATAAGTTAGTTAGAAAGATAGATAGATTAGTAAGAAAGAAAGAAAGATAGATAAGTTAGTTAGAAAGATAGATAGATTAGTTAAAAAGAAAGAAAGATAGATAAGTTAGAAAGATAGATTAGTTAAAAAGAAAGAAAGATAGATAAGTTAGAAAGATAGATTAGTTAAAAAGAAAGAAAGATAGATAAGTTAGATAGATAGATAGATAGATAGATAGATAGATAGATAGATAGATAGATAGATAGATAGATAGATAAGTTAGTTAGAAAGATAGATAGATAAGTTATAAAGAAAGATAGATAAGTTAGTTAAAAAGATAGATAGATTAGTAAGAAAGAAAGAAAGATAGATTAGTTAGTTAGAAAGAAAGATAGATTAGTTAGAAAGAAAGATAGATAGATAAGTTAGTTAGAAAGATAGATAGATTAGTAAGAAAGAAAGATAGATAAGTTAGTTAGAAAGATAGATAGAAAGATAAGTTAGTTAGAAATATAGATAGACAGATCGATAGATAGATAGATAGATAGATAGATAGATAGATAGATAGATAGATAGATAGATAGATAGATAGATAGATAGATAGATAGATAGATAGATAGATAGATAGATAGATAGATAGAAGTTTATTAGGTCATTGAATGGTAGTTTAATTGAGTCTAGGGCTTCAGGGAGTTTAGATTTGAGTTTTTGGCTTGTACACTAATGGGCCACCGTAGTCTTGGCTCAATTTGAGCAGTCTGCCATGTAAGTCTATGGGATTTTTATGGTTTTTAATATTAATTTTTAAGAAAACTGAAAGTCAAATCAGTCTGAAAAGATATAGCACACCAAGTCAGAACAGTCTGAAAGTCTGACCCGAGTTTGGAGTTTGTAGAGTTAAAGCTCTAGGAGGAGTTAGAGTTGATAAATTTTGGGTCAGAAGAATAAGAAGAAGAAGAAGAACTAGATACGAAAGTTCGTCGAGACAAACTTTAAGTTGGCTTGAGAAAGTTTGGAGCAGAACGTTTTTTGCTAGGCGGTTGCTAGGATGTTATGGGTGGTCGCTATGGTGTTGCTAGGCGGTTGCTATGGTATTCTGGGTGGTTGCTAGGCGGTTGCTAGGGTGTTCTGGCTGGTTGCTAGGATGTTTTGGGTGGTTGCTAGGGTCTTTTGGGTGGTTGCTAGGCGGTTGCTGGGATATTTTGGGTGGTTGCTAGGGTCTTTTGGGTGGTTGCTAGGGTATTTTGGGTGGTTGCTAGGGTGTTATGGGTTGGTTGCTAGGCGGTTGCTAGGGTGTTTTGGGTGGTTGCTAGGGTCTTTTAGGTGGTTGCTAGGGTGTTCT
>NC_140222.1:2890578-2895578 GCF_951802725.1 Rutilus rutilus | reverse complement strand
GTCAATGGGAGTTTTTCCGAGTTTTGATCGTCATTTTTAGGAAAACCGTAAGTCCGATCAGTCTGAAAAGATATAGCACACCGAGTCAGATCTGTTTGAGTGTCTGAGCCGATTTTGGAGTATGTAGAGTTAAAGCTCTAGGAGGAGTTTGAGTCAGATTTTTTAGTAAGAAGAATAATAATAACTAGAAAAAAAAGTTTGTTGAGACAAACTTTAAGTTGGCTTGAGAAAGCCAGACCAGAGAGTTTGAAGAAGTTTAAAGTAGTTAGAAGTTTAAAGTAGTTTAAAATTTGATTGATAAATTAGTTAGGAAGAAAGAATAGTTAGAAAGAAAGAAAGATTAGCTAGAAAGAGAAAGAAAAGATAGATTAGTTAGAAAGAAAGATAGATTAGTTAGAAAGAAATAAGAGTTAGTAAGAAAGAAAGATTAGTTAGAAAGAAAGAAAGAAAGAAAGAAAGAAAGAAAGAAAGATTGATTGATTAGTTAGAAAGAAAGAAAGAAAGAAAGAAAGAAAGAAAGAAAGAAAGAAAGAAAGATTAGGTAGAAAGAAAGAAAGATTAGGTAGAAAGAAAGAAAGAAAGAAAGAAAGAAAGAAAGAAAGAAAGATTAGGTAGAAAGAAAGAAAGAAAGAAAGAAAGAAAGAAAGAAAGAAAGAAAGAAAGAAAGAAAGAGATTAGTTAGAAAGAAAGAAAGAAAGATTAGGTAGAAAGAAAAAGAAAAAAGAAAGATTAGGTAGAAAGAAAGAAAGAAAGATTATGTAGAAAGAAAGAAAGAAAAAAGAAAGAAAAAAGAAAGAAAGATTAGGTAGAAAGAAAGAAAGAAAAAAGAAATAAAGGTAGAAAGAAAGAAAGATTAGGTAGAAAGAAATTAGTTAGAAAGAAAGAAAGAAAGAAAGAAAGAAAGAAAGAAAGAAAGAAAGATTAGGTAGAAAGAAAAAGAAAAAAGAAAGATTAGGTAGAAAGAAAGAAAGAAAGAAAGAAAGAAAGAAAGAAAGAAAGAAAGAAAGAAAGAAAGAGAAAGAAAGAGATTAGTAAGAAAGAAAGAAAGATTAGGTAGAAAGAAAGAAAGAAAGAAAGAAAGAAAAAAGAAAGAAAGAAAGTTAGAAAGAAAGAAAGATTAGGTAGAAAAAAAAGAAAGATTAGGTAGAAAGAAAGAAAGAAAGAAAGAAAGATTAGGTAGAAAGAAAGAAAGAAAAAAGAAAGAAAGAAAGTTAGAAAGAAAGAAAGAAAGATTAGGTAGAAAGAAAAAGAAAAAAGAAAGATTAGGTAGAAAGAAAGAAAGAAAGAAAGAAAGAAAGAAAGAAAGAAAGAAAGAAAGAAAGAAAGAAAGAAAGAAAGAAAGATTAGGTAGAAAGAAAGAAAGAAAAAAAGAAAGATTAGGTAGAAAGAAAGACAGAAAGATTAGGTAGAAAGAAAGAAAGAAAAAAGAAAGAAAGATTAGGTAGAAAGAAAAAGAAAAAAGAAAGAAAGTAAGAAAGAAAGAAAGAAAGAAAGAAAAGAAAGAAAGAAAGAAAGAAAGAAAGAAAGAAAGAAAGAAAGATTAGGTAGAAAGAAAGAAAGATTAGGTAGAAAGAAAGAAAGAAAGAAAGAAAGAAAGAAAGAAAGAAAGAAAGAAAGAAAGAAAGAAAGATTGATTGATTAGTTAGAAAGAAAGAAAGAAAGAAAGAAAGAAAGAAAGAAAGAAAGAAAGAAAGAAAGATTAGGTAGAAAGAAAGAAAGATTAGGTAGAAAGAAAGAAAGAAAGAAAGAAAGAAAGAAAGAAAGAAAGAAAGAAAGATTAGGTAGAAAGAAAGAAAGAAAGAAAGAAAGAAAGAAAGAAAGAAAGAAAGAAAGAGATTAGTTAGAAAGAAAGAAAGAAAGAAAGATTAGGTAGAAAGAAAAAGAAAAAAGAAAGATTAGGTAGAAAGAAAGAAAGAAAGATTATGTAGAAAGAAAGAAAGAAAAAAAAAGAAAAAAGAAAGAAAGATTAGGTAGAAAGAAAGAAAGAAAAAGAAATAAAGGTAGAAAGAAAGAAAGATTAGGTAGAAAGAAATTAGTTAGAAAGAAAGAAAGAAAGAAAGAAAGAAAGAAAGAAAGAAAGAAAGAAAGAAAGAAAGATTAGGTAGAAAGAAAAAGAAAAAAGAAAGATTAGGTAGAAAGAAAGAAAGAAAGAAAGAAAGAAAGAAAGAAAGAAAGAAAGAAAGAAAGAGAAAGAAAGAGATTAGTAAGAAAGAAAGAAAGATTAGGTAGAAAGAAAGAAAGAAAGAAAGAAAGAAAGAAAGAAAGAAAGAAAGAAAGAAAGAAAAAAGAAAGAAAGAAAGTTAGAAAGAAAGAAAGATTAGGTAGAAAAAAAAGAAAGATTAGGTAGAAAGAAAGAAAGAAAGAAAGAAAGATTAGGTAGAAAGAAAGAAAGATTAGGTAGAAAGAAAGAAAGAAAAAAGAAAGAAAGAAAGTTAGAAAGAAAGAAAGAAAGATTAGGTAGAAAGAAAAAGAAAAAAGAAAGATTAGGTAGAAAGAAAGAAAGAAAGAAAGAAAGAAAGAAAGAAAGAAAGAAAGATTAGGTAGAAAGAAAGAAAGAAAAAAAGAAAGATTAGGTAGAAAGAAAGACAGAAAGATTAGGTAGAAAGAAAGAAAGAAAAAAGAAAGAAAGATTAGGTAGAAAGAAAAAGAAAAAAGAAAGAAAGTAAGAAAGAAAGAAAGAAAGAAAGAAAGAAAGAAAGAAAGAAAGATTAGGTAGAAAGAAAGAAAGATTAGGTAGAAAGAAAGAAAGAAAGAAAGAAAGAAAGAAAGAAAGAAAGAAAGAAAGAAAGAAAGAAAGAAAGAAAGAAAGAAAGAAAGATTAGGTAGAAAGAAAGAAAGAAAAAAGAAAGAAAGAAAGGTAGAAAGAAAGAAAGATTAGGTAGAAAGAAAGAAAGATTAGGTAGAAAGAAAGAAAGACTAGGTAGAAAGAAAGAAAGAAAGAAAGATTAGTTAGAAAGAAAAAAGCAAGATTAGTAAGAAAGAAAGAAAAGTAAGAAAGAAAAAAGAAAGAAAGATTAGTTAGAATGAAAGAAGAAACAAGAAAGATTACTTAGAAAGAAAGAAAGAAAAGTAAGCAAGAAAGAAAAGAAAGATTAGTTAGAAAGAAAGAAAAAGAAAAAAAAGATTTGTTAGAAAGGAAAAGAAAAAAGAAAGAAAGTTAGAAAGAAAGAAAGAAAGAAAGAAAGAAAGAAAGAAAGAAAGAAAGAAAGAAAGATTAGGTAGAAAGAAAGAAAGATTAGGTAGAAAGAAAGAAAAAAGAAAGAAAGAAAGAAAGAAAGAAAGAAAGAAAGAAAGATTAGGTAGAAAGAAAGAAAGAAAAAAGAAAGAAAGAAAGATAGAAAGAAAGAAAGATTAGGTAGAAAGAAAGAAAGAAAGATTAGGTAGAAAGAAAGAAAGATTAGGTAGAAAGAAAGAAAGATTAGTTAGAAAGAAAAAAGCAAGATTAGTAAGAAAGAAAGAAAAGTAAGAAAGAAAAAAGAAAGAAAGATTAGTTAGAATGAAAGAAGAAAAAAGAAAGATTACTTAGAAAGAAAGAAAGAAAAGTAAGCAAGAAAGAAAAGAAAGATTAGTTAGAAAGAAAGAAAAAGAAAAAAGATTTGTTAGAAAGGAAAGAAAGATTAGTTAGAAAGATTAGATAGAAAGATAAGTTAGAAAGAAAGATTAGAAAGAAGAAAGATTAGTTAGTTAGAAAGAAAGAAAGATTAGTTAGAAAGAAAGAAAGAAAAAGATTAGGTAGAAAGAAAGAATGAAAGAAAAAAGAAAGAAAGAAAAAGATTAGTTAGAAAGAAAGATATATTAGTTAGAAAGAAAGATATATAGAGTGATAAGTTAGAAAGATAGATGGATAAGTTAGTTAGAAAGATAGATAGATTAGTAAGAAAGAAAGATAGATAAGTTAGTTTTTTAGTTAGAAAGATAGATACATTAGTAAGAAATAAAGATAAGTTAGTTAGAAAGAAAGAAAGATAGATAAGTTAATTAGAAAGAAAGATAGAGTAGTTAAAAAGAAAGATAGATAAGTTAGAAAGAAAGAAAGATAGATAGATTAGTTAGTTATAAAGAAAGATAGATTAGTTAGAAAGAAAGATAGATAAGTTAGTTAGAAAAAAAGATAGATAAGTTAGAAAGAAAGATAGATAAGTTAGTTAAAATGATAGATAGATTAGTAAGAAAGAAAGAAAGAAAGATAGATTAGTTAGTTAGAAAGAAAGATAGATTAGTTAGAAAGAAAGATAGAAAGAAAGATAGATAGAAAGATAAGTTAGTTAGAAAGATAGATAGATAAGTTAGTTAGAAAGATAGATAGATTAGTAAGAAATAAAGATAGATAAGTAAGTTAGAAAGATAGATAGAAAGATAAGTTAGTTAGAAAGATAGATAGAAAGATAAGTTAGATAGATAGATAGATAGATAGATAGATAGATAGATAGATAGATAGATAGATAAAGTTAGTTAGAAAGATAGATAGATTAGTAAGAAAGAAAGATAGATAAGTTAGTTAGAAAGATAGATAGATAAGTTAGTTAGAAAGATAGATTAGAAAGAAAGATAGATAAGTTAGTTAAAAAGATAGATTAGTAAGAAAGAAATATAGATTAGTTAGTTAGAAAGAAAGATAGATTAGTAAGAAAGAAAGATAGATAAGTTAGAAAGATAGATAAGTTAGTTAAAAAGAGATAGATTAGTAAGAAAGAAAGAAAGATAGATTAGTTAGTTAGAAAGAAAGATAGATTAGTTAGAAAGAAAGAAAGATAGATAGATAGATAGATAGATAGATAGATAGATAGATAGATAAAGTTAGTTAGAAAGATAGATAGATTAGTAAGAAAGAAAGAAAGAAAAGTTAGTTAGAAAGATAGATAGATTAGTAAGAAGAAAGAAAGATAGATTAGTTAGTTAGAAAGAAAGATTAGTTAGAAAGAAAGATAGATAGATAGATAAGTTAGTTAGAAAGATAGATAGAAAGATAAGTTAGATAGAAAGATAAGTTAGAAAGATTA
>NC_140222.1:2780578-2885578 GCF_951802725.1 Rutilus rutilus | reverse complement strand
TTTACTATAGTATACCATGATTTACCATGTTCAAGTATGATTTACTGATTCTAGCATGATTTACCATAGTTTACCATGATTTACAACGATTTACCACTAATTACCATAGTTTACCATGATTTACTATAGTATACCATGATTTACCATGTGCAAGTATGATTTACTGATTCAGGCATGATTTACCATAGTTTACCACAATTTACCACGATTTACTATAGTTTACCATGATTTACTATAGTATACCACGATTTACCATGTTCAATTATAATTTACTGATTGTAGCATGATTTACCATGATTTACCATAGTTTACCATGATTTACTATAGTATACAATGATTTACCATGTTCAAGTATGATTTACTATGATTCTAGCATGATTTATCATAGTTTACCATGATTTACCATAGTTTACCATGATTTACCATAGTTCACCACGATTTACCATAGTTTACCATGATTTACCATGTTCAAGTATGATTTACTGATTCTAGCATGATTTACCATAGTTTACCATGATTTACCATAGTTTACCATTATTTACCACGATTTACCATAGTTTACCATGATTTACTATAGTATACCATGATTTACCATGTTCAAATATGATTTACTGATTCTAGCATGATTTACCATAGTTTACCATGATTTACCACGATTTACCATACTTTACCATGATTTACTATAGTATACCATGATTTACCATGTTCAAGTATGATTTACTGATTCTAGCATGATTTACCATAGTTTACCATGATTTACCACGATTTACCATACTTTACCATGATTTACTATAGTATACCATGATTTACCATGTTTTAGTATGATTTACTATGATTCTAGGATCATTTACCATAGTTTACCATGATTTACTATAGTATACTATGATTTACCATTTTCAAGTATGATTTACTGATTCTAGCATAATTTACCATAGTTTACCATGATTTACTATAGTTTACCATGATTTACCACGATTTAGCATAGTTTACCATGATTTACTATAGTATACCATGATTTACCATGTTCAAGTCTGATTTACTGATTTTAGCATGATTTACCATAGTTTACCATGATTTACTATAGTATACCATGATTTACCATGTTCAAGTATGATTTACTATGATTCTAGCATGATTTACCATAGTTTACCATGATTTACCACGATTTACTATAGTTTACCATGATTTACTATAGTATACCATGATTTACCATGTTCAAGTATGATTTACTGATTCTAGCATGATTTACCATAGTTTACCATGATTTACCATAGTTTACCACGATTTACCACGATTTACCATAGTTTACCATGATTTACTATAGTATACCATGATTTACTATAGTATACCATGATATACCATGTTCAATTATGATTTACTGATTCTAGCATGATTTATCATAGTTTACCATGATTTACCATAGTTTACCATGATTTACCATAGTTTACCATGATTTACTATAGTATACCATGATTTACCATGTTCAAGTATGATTTACTATGATTCTAGCATGATTTACCATAGTTTACCATGATTTACCACGATTTACCATAGTGTACTATGATTTACTATAGTATACCATGATTTACCATGTTTTAGTATGATTTACTATGATTCAAGGTTGATTTACCATAGTTTACCATGATTTAGTCAAAAGAGCCAAGTCCCATCTCTATACTATGTTTTGATGCAGAGATATACGTTTTGCTAAACGGTTGCTAGGATACTCTCTTTGGTTGCTATGGAGTTACTTGGCAGCTGCCAATGATGAAATTCCAAAGGCTTCTTGTCAGTATGAATGATATAAACCAACTCCCATGCCTCTGTGACATTCAGAATGGAAGATATCCCTCTTTGGATTTTGGTTGCTAAGGTGCTCGACAATGGTTGCTAGGGAGGGGCTTGGAAGTGTTGAGGTGATTCATGATTGGCTGTTTACTGCCCCGAGTCAAATGAGACCACCCCCATGTTTCTATGACAATTCAGTCTGGAGATATCTCTTTGAACTCTTTCAATGGAAGTCTATGGAACTTGTTGCTAAGGGGCTCTAAATGGTTGCTAGGGCGTGGCTTGATAGCTTCACAATGATCCTGAGAGACTGATTGGTCGTCTGAGTAAAATGAGCCCTCCCCCTTGTCTCTATGACACTGTGATCCAGAGCTACGTTCAATACAAAGTCCCTATGCAATTTACCATAGTAGGAAAAGCATGTGTGTTTCACGGGACGTTCCTTCCCCATAGTAAGTCAATGGGGCAACTTTGGGCATCTCCTGCCCCCCAGGGGTGCAACTTTTACCCCATTGTGAGGTATGTTCTTACAGAGCCTGTCAGCCTCTTCAAATGTGGCAAATCACACATTTCTGCGAAATCCTCGCTCAGAGCTACGTGTGGTCAAAGTTATGTTTTGATGCAGAGATATACGTTTTGCTAAACGGTTGCTAGGATACTCTCTTTGGTTGCTATGGAGTTACTTGGCAGCTGCCAATGATGAAATTCCAAAGGCTTCTTGTCAGTATGAATGATATAAACCAACTCCCATGCCTCTGTGACATTCAGAATGGAAGATATCCCTCTTTGGATTTTGGTTGCTAAGGTGCTCGACAATGGTTGCTAGGGAGGGGCTTGGAAGTGTTGAGGTGATTCATGATTGGCTGTTTACTGCCCCGAGTCAAATGAGACCACCCCCATGTTTCTATGACAATTCAGTCTGGAGATATCTCTTTGAACTCTTTCAATGGAAGTCTATGGAACTTGTTGCTAAGGGGCTCTAAATGGTTGCTAGGGCGTGGCTTGATAGCTTCACAATGATCCTGAGAGACTGATTGGTCGTCTGAGTAAAATGAGCCCTCCCCCTTGTCTCTATGACACTGTGATCCAGAGCTACGTTCAATACAAAGTCCCTATGCAATTTACCATAGTAGGAAAAGCATGTGTGTTTCACGGGACGTTCCTTCCCCATAGTAAGTCAATGGGGCAACTTTGGGCATCTCCTGCCCCCCAGGGGTGCAACTTTTACCCCATTGTGAGGTATGTTCTTACAGAGCCTGTCAGCCTCTTCAAATGTGGCAAATCACACATTTCTGCGAAATCCTCGCTCAGAGCTACGTGTGGTCAAAGTTCGTCGCAATGTTAAGTCAATGGGACTTTTTTGGCCGCTTTTTCGCCCCTGGGGCGAACACCGCACCCCCGATCGCTTATAAAAGTCATAGCACACCTCTCCTTAATGAGCCGGTCGATTTGACACCTCATTCATGGCTCTGAGACAAACGGTGCGGGGCGAGTTACGCGCCAAACTTTGTCCAGAATAATAATAATAATAACTAGAATGTACATTTCCTGAAGAAAATGTGAAGTGGTGCTTGCAGTGGCAAAATTCGCCACTCGGTTGCTAGGGTGTTGTACATGATTGCATACGAGCCAACAACCATGTATGTACGATGTTGTGGAGCTGAAATATGGCTTCTATATGTTGCAATATGGTTGCTAGGTGGCTCTAAATGGTTGCTAGGGTGTGAATACACAGTTACCATGGTGATATTTACAGACTGTTTTCCAACCGAAACTAATGAGCCAACCCCCATCTCTATACAATATTCTGATGCAGAGATGTAGGTCTTGTAAAATGGTTGCTAGGGTACTCTATTTGGTTGCTATGGAGTTGCTAGGCAGCTGCCAATGATGAAACTCCAAAGGCTTCTTGTCACTATGAATGATATAAACCAACTCCCATGCCTCTGTGACATACAGAATGTAAGATATCCCTCTTTGGATTTTGGTTGCTAGGGTACTCTATTTGGTTGCTAGGGAGTGGCTTGGCAGCTGCCAATCATGAATCTCCAAAGGCTGCTTGTCAGTATGAATGATACAATCCAACTCCCATGCCTCTGTGACATACAGAATGGAAGATATCCCTCTTTGAATTTTGGTTGCTAGGGTACTCTATTTGGTTGCTAAGGAGTGGCTTGGGAGCTGTCAATAATGAAACTACAAAGGCTGCTTGTCAGTATGAATGATATAAACCAACTTCCATGCCTCTGTGACATTCAGAATGGAAGATATCCCTCTTTTGATTTTGGTTGCTAGGGTACTCTGTTTGGTTGCTATGAAGTTGCTTGGCAGCTGCTAATGATGAAACTGCAAAGGCTTCTTGTCAGTATGAATGATATAAACCAACTCCCATCTCTATACGATGTTCTGATGTAGAGATATAGGTCTTGCTAAACGGTTGCTAGGGTACTCTGTTTGGTTGCTAGGGAGTGGCTTGGCAGCTGCCAATGATGAAACTGCAAAGGCTTCTTGTCATTATGAATTACATAAACCAACTCCCATGCCTCTGTGGCATTCAGAATGGAAGATATCCCTCTTTGTTATTTGGTTGCTAGGGTACTCTGTTGGTTGCTAGGGAGTGGCTTGGCAGCTGCCAATCATGAAACTCCAAAGGCTGCTTGTCAGTATGAATGATATAAACCAACTCCCATCTCTATACGATGTTCTGATACAGAGATATTCGTTTTGTTAAACGGTTGCTAGGGTACTCTGTTTGGTTGCTAGGGAGTGGCTTGGCAGTTGCCAATGTTGAAACTGCAAAGGCTTCTTGTCACTATGAATGATATAAACCAACTCCCATTTCTCTGTGACATTCAGAATGGCAGATATCCCTCTTTGGAATTTGGTTGCTAGGGTACTCTGTGTGGTTGCTATGGAGTTACTTGGCAGCTGCCAATGATGCAGTTCCAAAGGCTTCTTGTCACTATGAATGATATAAACCAACTCCCATGCCTCTGTGACATTCAGAATGGAAGATATCCCTCTTTGGATTGTGGTTGCTAAGGTGCTCGACAATGGTTGCTAGGGAGGGGCTAGGAAGTGTTGAGGTGATTTATGATTGGCCGTTTGCTGCCCCGAGTAGAATGAGACCACCCCCATGTTTCTATGACAATTCAGTCCGGAGATATCTCTTTGAACTCTTTCAATGGAAGTCTATGGAACTTGTTGCTAAGGGGCTCTAAATGGTTGCTAGGGCGTGGCTTGATAGCTTCACAATGATCCTGAGAGACTGATTGGTCATCTGAGTAAAATGAGCCCTCCCCCTTGTCTCTATGACACTGTGATCCAGAGCTACGTTCAATACAAAGTCCCTATGCAATTTACCATAGTAGGAAAAGCATGTGTGTTTCACGGGACGTTCCTTCCCCATAGTAAGTCAATGGGGCAACTTTGGGCATCTCCTGCCCCCCAGGGGTGCAACTTTTACCCCATTGTGAGGTATGTTCTTACAGAGCCTGTCAGCCTCTTCAAATGTGGCAAATCACACATTTCTGCGAAATCCTCGCTCAGAGCTACGTGTGGTCAAAGTTCGTCGCAATGTTAAGTCAATGGGACTTTTTTGGCCGCTTTTTCGCCCCTGGGGCAAACACCGCACCCCCGATCGCTTATAAAAGTCATAGCACACCTCTCCTCAATGAGCCGGTTGATTTGACACCTCACTCAGGGGTCTGAGACAAACGGTGCGGGGCGAGTTACGCGCCAAACTTTTGTCCAGAATAAGAATAATAATAATAATAAAAAAAAGAATAATAAGTATGAGCAATAACAATAGTGATGCTTTTAAAAAAGCACCACTAATAATAATAATAAGAATAATAAGTATGAGCAATAACAATAGTGATGCCTTGCTTTCAGCAAGCACCACTAATAATAAGTATGAGCAATAACAATAGTGATGCCTTGCTTTCAGCAAGCACCACTAATAAGAATAATAAGTATGAGCAATAACAATAGTGATGCCTTGCTTTCAGCAAGCACCACTAATAAGTATGAGCAATAACAATAGTGATGCCTTGCTTTCAGCAAGCACCACTAATAAGTTTAAATAGGATTTCAGTAAGTTGGCTTTCTCAAGCCAACTTAATAAGTTTAAATAGGATTTCAGTAAGTTGGCTTTCTCAAGCCAACTTAACTAGATGCGAAAGTTCGTCGAGACAAACTTTAAGTTGGCTTGAGAAAGTTTGGAGGAGAACGTTTTTTTGCTGGGCGGTTGCTAGGATGTTATGGGTGGTTGCTATGGTGTTGCTAGGGTATTTTGGGCGGTTGCTAGGGTGTTCTGGGTGGTTGCTAGGCGGTTGCTAGGGTGTTATGAGTGGTTACTAGGATGTTTTGGGTGGTTGCTAGGGTATTTTGGGTGGTTACTATGGTGTTCTGGGTGGTTGCTAGGCGGTTGCTAGGGTATTTTAGGTGGTTGCTAGGGTGTTCTGGGTGGTTGCTAGGGTGTTCTGGGTGGTTGCTAGGCGGTTGCTAGGATATTTTGGGTGGTTGCTAGGGTATTCTGGGTGGTTGCTAGGCGGTTGCTAGGATATTTTGGGTGGTTGCTAGGCGGTTGCTAGGGTCTTTTGGGTGGTTGTTATGGTCTTTTGGGTGGTTGCTAGGCGGTTGCTATGGTATTTTCGGTGGTTGCTAGGGTCTTTTAGGTGGTTGCTAGGCAGTTGCTAGGGTATTTTGGGTGGTTGCTAGGGTGTTCTGGGTGGTTGCTAGGCAGTTGCTAGGGTGTTCTGGGTGGTTGCTATGGTGTTGCTAGGGTGTTTTGGGTGGTTGCTAGGCGGTTGCTAGGGTCTTTTGGGTGGTTGCTAGGGTCTTTTGGGTGGTTGCTAGGGTGTTTTGGGTGGTTGCTAGGCGGTTGCTAGGGTGTTCTGGGTGGTTGCTAGGCTGTTTTGGGTGGTTGCTAGGATATTCTGGGTGGTTGCTAGGCGGTTGCTAGGATATTTCTGGTGGTTGCTAGGGTCTTTTGGGTGGTTGCTAGGCGGTTGATAGGATATTTCTGGTGGTTGCTTGGGTCTTTTGGGTGGTTGCTAGGCGGTTGCTAGGGTGTTTTGGGTGGTTGCTAGGGTCTTTTGGGTGGTTGCTAGGCGGTTGCTAGGGTGTTTTGGGTGGTTGCTAGGGTCTTTTGGGTGGTTGCTACGGTGTTCTGGGTGGTTGCTAGGGTCTTTTGGGTGGTTGCTAGGCGGTTGCTAGGGTGTTCTGGGGGGTTGCTATGGTATTCAGGGCGGTTGATATGGTGTTACTAGGTGGTTGGTAGTTGTCACAGATGGTTACTATGGAGTTTTTATAGAGTTCTTAGCATGATCTTGGCATGATTCAACACTTAACTAATCGCTATTAGCATGTAGCTATTCACTGCTAGCATATGTAGCATGTTGGAAGTGCTGTTTGCTAGCATGAGTCAAAAGAGCCAAACCTCATCTCTATACGATGTTCTGATACAGAGATATAGGTCTTGCAAAACGGTTGCTAGGGTACTCAAGTTTGGTTGCTATGGAGTTGCTTGGGAGCTGGGAGCTTTAAACTTAAGAAGTTTAAATTGGTTTAAAGTTTAAAGTAGTTTGAAGTTTATGACAGAGAGATAGATAGATAAATAAGTTAGATAGATACACACACACACACACACACACACACACACACACACACACACACACTCACAGACTACCTCGCTCACACACTCACTCAGACACACACACACACACTCAGAGTTTATGAGTTTAGAGTTTATAAGTGTATAAATTGATGAGTTTATAAGTGTACAAGTTTTTGAGTTTAGAGTTTATAAGTTTAAATGAGTTTAAGAGTTCAGAGTTTATTAATTTATGAGTTTAAGAGTTCATAAGTCTATGAATTCATGAGTTTATTAGTTAATTAGTTATTAAATTTAAGTTAATTAGTTTATAAGTGTATGAGATTAGAGTTTATTAGTTTAAATGAGTTTCATTGGCTAATATAAATAGAACGGCAGTTTGGTTTAGTCTTCAAGGTGTTTAGATTTGAATTTTTGTCGGTTGGTGAGTTTGAATCTGGATTTGAATTTTTTAGAATGCCCAATGTTAAGTCAATGGGAGTTTTTCCGAGTTTTGATCGTCATTTGTAGGAAAACCGTAAGTCCGATCAGTCTGAAAAGATATAGCACACCGAGTCAGATCTGTTTGAGTGTCTGAGCCGATTTTGGAGTATGTAGAGTTAAAGCTCTAGGAGGAGTTTGAGTCAGATTTTTTAGTAAGAAGAATAATAATAATAAGTTTAAATAGGATTTCAGTAAGTTGGCTCTCTCAAGCCAACTTAACTAGATGCGAAAGTTCGTCGAGACAAACTTTAAGTTGGCTTGAGAAAGTTTGGAGCAGAAACTTTTTTGCTAGGTGGTTGCTAGGATGTTATGGGTGGATGCTATGGTGTTGCTAGGGTATTTTGGGCGGTTGCTAGGGTGTTCTGGGTGGTTGCTAGGCGGTTGCTAGGGTGTTATGAGTGGTTACTAGGATGTTTTGGGTGGTTGCTAGGGTGTTGCTAGGGTATTTTGGGTGGTTACTAGGGTGTTCTAGGTGGTTGCTAGGCGGTTGCTAGGATATTTTGGGTGGTTGCTAGGCGGTTGCTAGGGTATTTTAGGTGGTTGCTAGGGTGTTCTGGGTGGTTGCTAGGATATTTTGGGTGGTTGCTAGGGTCTTTTGGGTGGTTGCTAGGGTGTTCTGGGTGGTTGCTAGGCGGTTGCTAGGATATTTTGGGTGGTTGCTAGGCTGTTTTGGGTGGTTGCTAGGGTATTCTGGGTGGTTGCTATGGTGTTGCTAGGGTATTTTGGGTGGTTGCTAGGGTGTTCTGGGTGGTTGCTAGGTGGTTGCTAGGGTGTCCTGGGTGGTTGCTAAGGTCTTTTGGGTGGTTGCTAGGCAGTTGCTAGGGTTTTCTGGGTGGTTGCTAGGCTGTTTTGGGTGGTTGCTAGGCGGTTGCTAGGATATTTCTGATGGTTGCTAGGGTCTTTTGGGTGGTTGCTAGGCGGTTGCTAGGATTTTTTGGGTGGTTGCTAGGGTCTTTTGGGTGGTTGCTAGGCGGTTGCTAGGGTACTTTAGGTGGTTGCTAGGATCTTTTGGGTGGTTGCTAGGCGGTTGCTAGGGTCTTTTGGGTGGTTGCTAGGATATTTTAGGTGGTTGCTAGGCAGTTGCTAGGGTTTTCTGGGTGGTTGCTAGGCTGTTTTGGGTGGTTGCTAGGCGGTTGCTAGGATATTTCTGATGGTTGCTAGGGTCTTTTGGGTGGTTGCTAGGCGGTTGCTAGGATTTTTTGGGTGGTTGCTAGGCGGTTGATAGGGTATTTTAGGTGGTTGCTAGGCGGTTGCTAGGGTCTTTTGGGAGGTTGCTAGGATATTTTAGGTGGTTGCTAGGGTCTTTTGGGTGGTTGCTAGGCGGTTGCTAGGGTCTTTTGGGTGGTTGCTAGGCGGTTGCTAGGGTGTTTTGGGTGGTTGCTAGGATGTTTTGGGTGGTTGCTATGGTCTTTTGGGTGGTTGCTAGGCGGTTGCTAGGGTGTTTTGGGTGGTTGCTAGGATATTTTGGGTGGTTGCTAGGGTCTTTTGGGTGGTTGGTAGGCGATTGCTAGGGTGTTTTGGGTGGTTGCTAGGATATTTTGGGTGGTTGCTAGGGTGTTTTGGGTGGTTGCTAGGCGGTTGTTAGGGTGTTTTGGGTGGTTGCTAGGGTATTTTGGGTGGTTGCTAGGGTCTTTTGGGTGGTTGCTAGGCGGTTGCTAGGGTCTTTTGGGTGGTTGCTAGGCGGTTGCTAGGTCTTTTGGGTGGTTGCTAGGATATTTTGGGTGGTTGCTAGGGTCTTTTGGGTGGTTGCTAGGGTGTTCTGGGTGGTTGCTAGGCGGTTGGTAGGGTGTTCTGGGTGGTTGCTAGGGTCTTTTGGGTAGTTGCTAGGCGGTTGCTAGGATATTTTGGGTAGTTGCTAGGGTCTTTTGGGTGGTTGCTAGGATATTTTCGGTGGTTGCTAGGGTCTTTTGGGTGGTTGCTAGGCGGTTGCTAGGGTATTTTGGGTGGTTGCTAGGATATTTTTGGTGGTTGCTAGGGTCTTTTGGGTGGTTGCTAGGATATTTTGGGTGGTTGCTAGGTGGTTGCTAGGGTCTTTTGGGTGGTTGCTAGGTGGTTGCTAGGGTGTTATGGGTGGTTGCTAGGTGTTGCTAGGCGGTTGCTAAGGTATTCAGGGTGGTTGATATGGTGTTACTAGGTGGCTGGTAGTTGTCACAGATGGTTACTATGGAGTTTTTATAGAGTTCTTAGCATGATCTTGGCATGATTTAACACTTAACTAATCACTATTAGCATGTAGCTATTCACTGCTAGCATGTGTAGTTTGTTGGAAGTGATGTTTGCTAGCATGAGTCAAAAGAGCCAAACCTCATCTCTATACGATGTTCTGATACAGAGATATAGGTCTTACAAAACGGTTGCTAGGGTACTCGAGTTTGGTTGCTATGGAGTTGCTTGGGAGCTGGAAGATTTAAACTTAAGAAGTTTATAGTGGTTTGAAGTTTACAGTGGTTTACAGTAGTTTGAAGTTTGACAGATAGATAAATAAGTTAGATAGACACACACACACACACACACACACACACACAAACACACACACACACACACACACACACCCACTAACTCGCTCACACACTCACTCATAAACTCAGTGTGTGTGTCTGAGTTTAGAGTTTATAAGTGTATAAATTGATGAGTTTATAAGTGTATGAGTTCTTGAGTTTTGAGTTTATAAGTTTAAATCAGTTTAGAGTTTATAAGTTTAAATGAGATTAAGAGTTCAGAGTTTATTAATTTATGAGTTTAAGAGTTCATAAGTTTATGAATTCATGAGTTTATAAGTTAATTAGTTTATAAGTGTTTATAGTTTAGAGTTTATTAGTTTAAATGAGTCTCAATGGCTCATATAGTATATAGAACGGCAGTTTGGTTTAGTCTTCAAGGTGTTTAGATTTAAATTTTTGTCGGTTTGAATTTTTTAGAACTCCCCAATGTAAGTCAATGGAGTTTTTGAATGAGTTTTTTCGAGTTTTGATCGTCATTTTTAGGAAAACCGTAAGTCCGATCAGTCTGAAAAGATATAGCATACCGAGTCAGATCAGTTTGAGTGTCTGAGCCGAGTTTGGAGTATGTAGCGTTAAAGCTCTAGGACGAGTTTGATATAGATTTTTTTAGGGTCAGAAGAATAATAATAACTAGATGCGAAAGTTCGTCGAGACAAACTTTAAGTTGGCTTGAGAAAAGTTTGGAGCAGAACGTTTTTTGCTAGGCAGTTGCTAGGATGTTATGGGTGGTTGCTATGGTGTTGCTAGGGTATTTTGGGTGGTTGCTAGGGTGTTCTGGGTGGTTGCTAGGGTGTCCTGGGTGGTTGCTAAGGTCTTTTGGGTGGTTGCTAGGGTATTTTGGGTGGTTGCTAGGGTGTTCTAGGTGGTTGCTAGGGTATTCTGGGTGGTTGCTAGGCGGTTGCTAGGGTTTTCTGGGTGGTTGCTAGGCTGTTTTGGGTGGTTGCTAGGGTATTCTGGGTGGTTGCTAGGCGGTTGCTAGGATATTTCTGATGGTTGCTAGGGTCTTTTGGGTGGTTGCTAGGCGGTTGCTAGGATATTTTAGGTGGTTGCTAGGGTCTTTTGGGTGGTTGCTAGGTGGTTGCTAGGGTCTTTTGGGTGGTTGCTAGGATGTTTTGGGTGGTTGCTAGGGTCTTTTGGGTGGTTGCTAGGCGGTTGCTAGGGTGTTTTGGGTGGTTGCTAGGATATTTTGGGTGGTTGCTAGGGTCTTTTGGGTGGTTGCTAGGCGGTTGCTAGGGTGTTTTGGGTGGTTGCTAGGGTCTTTTGGGTGGTTGCTAGGGTATTTTGGGTGGTTGCTAGGGTGTTCTTGGTGGTTGCTAGGGTCTTTTGGGTGGTTGCTAGGCGTTGCTAGGGTGTTTTGGGTGGTTGCTAGGATATTTTGGGTGGTTGCTAGGGTCTTTTGGGTGGTTGCTAGGGTGTTCTGGGTTGTTGCTAGGCGGTTGCTAGGGTGTTCTGGGTGGTTGCTAGGGTCTTTTGGGTAGTTGCTAGGCGGTTGCTAGGATATTTTGGGTAGTTGCTAGGGTCTTTTGGGTGGTTGCTAGGCGGTTGCTAGGATATTTCGGTGGTTGCTAGGGTCTTTTGGGTGGTTGCTAGGCGGTTGCTAGGGTGGTTGCTAGGTGGTTGCTAGGGTGTTATGGGTGGTTGCTAGGCTGTTCTGGGTGGTTGCTAGGCGGTTGCTAGGGTGTTATGGGTGGTTGCTATGGTGTTGCTAGGCGGTTGCTAAGGTATTCAGGGCGGTTGATATGGTGTTACTAGGTGGCTGGTAGTTGTCACAGATGGTTACTATGGAGTTTTTATAGAGTTCTTAGCATGATCTTGGCATGATTTAACACTTAACTAATCACTATTAGCATGTAGCTATTCACTGCTAGCATGTGTAGTATGTTGGAAGTGCTGTTTGCTAGCATGAGTCAAAAGAGCCAAACCTCATCTCTATACGATGTTCTGATACAGAGATATAGGTCTTACAAAACGGTTGCTAGGGTACTCGAGTTTGGTTGCTATGGAGTTGCTTGGGAGCTGGAAGATTTAAACTTAAGAAGTTTATAGTGGTTTGAAGTTTACAGTAGTTTACAGTAGTTTGAAGTTTGACAGGTAGATAAATAAGTTAGATAGACACACACACACACACACACACACACACACACACAAACACACAAACACACACACACACACACACACACACACACACACACACACACACACACTAACTCGCTCACACACTCACTCATAAACTCAGTGTGTGTGTCTGAGTTTAGAGTTTATAAGTGTATAAATTGATGAGTTTATAAGTGTATGAGTTCTTGAGTTTTGAGTTTATAAGTTTAAATCAGTTTAGAGTTTATAAGTTTAAATGAGATTAAGAGTTCAGAGTTTATTAATTTATGAGTTTAAGAGTTCATAAGTTTATGAATTCATGAGTTTATAAGTTAATTAGTTTATAAGTGTTTATAGTTTAGAGTTTATTAGTTTAATTTAGTCTCAATGGCTCATATAGTATATAGAACGGCAGTTTGGTTTAGTCTTCAAGGTGTTTAGATTTAAATTTTTGTCGGTTTGAATTTTTTAGAACTCCCCAATGTAAGTCAATGGGAGTTTTTGAATGAGTTTTTTCGAGTTTTGATCGTCATTTTTAGGAAAACCGTAAGTCCGATCAGTCTGAAAAGATATAGCATACCGAGTCAGATCAGTCTGAGTGTCCGAGCCGAGTTTGGAGTATGTAGAGTTAAAGCTCTAGGAGGAGTTTGATATAGATTTTTTTAGGGTCAGAAGAATAATAATAACTAGATGCGAAAGTTCGTCGAGACAAACTTTAAGTTTGCTTGAGAAAGTTTGGACCAGAACGTTTTTTGCTAGGCGGTTGCTAGGATGTTATGGGTGGTCGCTATGGTGTTGCTAGGCGGTTGCTAGGGTATTTTGGGTGGTTGCTAGGCGGTTGCTAGGGTATTCTGGGTGGTTGCTAGGGTGTTTTGGGTGGTTGCTAGGCGGTTGCTAGGGTCTTTTGGGTGGTGGCTAGGCGGTTGCTAGGGTTTTTAGGTGGTTGCTAGGGTATTCTGGGTGGTTGCTAGGGTGTTTTGGGTGGTTGCTAGGGTGTTTTGGGTGGTTGCTAGGCGGTTGCTAGGGTATTTTGGGTGGTTGCTAGGGTATTCTGGGTGGTTGCTAGGGTGTTTTGGGTGGTTGCTAGGCGGTTGCTAGGATATTTTAGGTGGTTGCTAGGGTCTTTTGGGTGGTTGCTAGGCGGTTGCTAGGGTCTTTTGGGTGGTTGCTAGGGTCTTTTGGGTGGTTGCTAGGCGGTTGCTAGGGTCTTTTGGGTGGTTGCTAGGCGGTTGCTAGGGTGTTTTGGGTGGTTGCTAGGGTCTTTTGGGTGGTTGATAGGCGGTTGCTAGGGTGTTTTGGGTGGTTGCTAGGATATTTTGGGTGGTTGCTAGGGTCTTTTGGGTGGTTGCTAGGCGATTGCTAGGGTGTTTTGGGTGGTTGCTAGGATATTTTGGGTGGTTGCTAGGGTCTTTTGGGTGGTTGCTAGGCGGTTACTAGGGTGTTTTGGGTGGTTGCTAGGGTATTTTGGGTGGTTGCTAGGGTCTTTTGGGTGGTTGCTAGGCGGTTGCTAGGGTGTTTTGGGTGGTTGCTAGGGTCTTTTGGGTGGTTGCTAGGCGGTTGCTAGGTCTTTTGGGTGGTTGCTAGGATATTTTGGGTGGTTGCTAGGGTATTTTGGGTGGTTGCTAGGGTGTTCTGGGTGGTTGCTAGGCGGTTGGTAGGGTGTTCTGGGTGGTTGCTAGGGTGTTTTGGGTGGTTGCTAGGGTCTTTTGGGTGGTTGCTAGGCAGTTGCTAGGGTTTTTGGGTGGTTGCTAGGGTATTCTGGGTGGTTGCTAGGGTGTTTTGGGTGGTTGCTAGGCGGTTGCTAGGGTATTCTGGGTGGTTGCTAGGTTGTTGCTAGGGTGTTCTGGGTGGTTGCTAGGGTGTTTTGGGTGGTTGCTAGGCGGTTGCTAGGATGTTTTGGGTGGTTGCTAGGGTCTTCTGGGTGGTTGCTAGGGTGGTTGCTAGGCGGTTGCTAGGGTGTTATGGGTGATTGCTAGGCTGTTCTGGGTGGTTGATAGGCGGTTGCTAGGGTGTTATGGGTGGTTGCTATGGTGTTGCTAGGCGGTTGCTAAGGTATTCAGGGCGGTTGATATGGTGTTAATAGGTGACTGGTAGTTGTCACAGATGGTTACTATGGAGTTTTTATAGAGTTCTTAGCATGATCTTGGCATGATTTAACACTTAACTAATCACTATTAGCATGTAGCTATTTACTGCTAGCATGTGTAGTATGTTGGAAGTGCTGTTTGCTAGCATGAGTCAAAAGAGCCAAACCTCATCTCTATACGATGTTCTGATACAGAGATATAGGTCTTACAAAACGGTTGCTAGGGTACTCGAGTTTGGTTGCTATGGAGTTGCTTGGGAGCTGAAAGATTTAAACTTAAGAAAGTTTATAGTGGTTTGAAGTTTACAGTAGTTTACAGTAGTTTGAAGTTTGACAGATAGATAAATAAGTTAGATAGACACACACACACACACACACACACACACACACACACACACACACACACACACACTAACTCACTCACTCACACACACACTCACTCATAAACTCAGTGTGTGTGTCTGAGTTTAGAGTTTATAAGTGTATAAATTGATGAGTTTATAAGTGTATGAGTTCTTGAGTTTTGAGTTTATAAGTTTAAATCAGTTTAGAGTTTATAAGTTTAAATGAGATTAAGAGTTCAGAGTTTATTAATTTATGAGTTTAAGAGTTCATAAGTTTATGAATTCATGAGTTTATAAGTTAATTAGTTTATAAGTGTTTATAGTTTAGAGTTTATTAGTTTAAATGAGTCTCAATGGCTCATATAGTATATAGAACGACAGTTTGGTTTAGTCTTCAAGGTGTTTAGATTTAAATTTTTGTCGGTTTGAATTTTTTAGAACTCCCCAATGTAAGTCAATGGGAGTTTTTGAATGAGTTTTTTCGAGTTTTGATCATCATTTTTAGGAAAACCGTAAGTCCGATCAGTCTGAAAAGATATAGCATACCGAGTCAGATCAGTTTGAGTGTCTGAGCCGAGTTTGGAGTATGTAGAGTTAAAGCTCTAGGAGGAGTTTGATATAGATTTTTTTAGGGTCAGAAGAAGAATAATAATAAGTTTAAATAGGATTTCAATATGTTGGCTTTCTCAAGCCAACTTAATAAGTTTAAATAGGATTTCAATATGTTGGCTTTCTCAAGCCAACTTAATAATAAGTTTAAATAGGATTTCAATATGTTGGCTCTCTCAAGCCAACTTAATAAGTTTAAATAGGATTTCAATATGTTGGCTCTCTCAAGCCAACTTAACTAGATGCGAAAGTTCGTCGAGACAAACTTTAAGTTGGCTTGAGAAAGTTTGGAGCAGAAACTTTTTTGCTAGGTGGTTGCTAGGATGTTATGGGTGGATGCTATGGTGTTGCTAGGGTATTTTGGGCGGTTGCTAGGGTGTTCTGGGTGGTTGCTAGGCGGTTGCTAGGGTGTTATGAGTGGTTACTAGGATGTTTTGGGTGGTTGCTAGGGTGTTGCTAGGGTATTTTGGGTGGTTACTAGGGTGTTCTAGGTGGTTGCTAGGCGGTTGCTAGGATATTTTGGGTGGTTGCTAGGGTCTTTTGGGTGGTTGCTAGGCGGTTGCTAGGGTATTTTAGGTGGTTGCTAGGATATTTTGGGTGGTTGCTAGGGTCTTTTGGGTGGTTGCTAGGGTGTTCTGGGTGGTTGCTAGGCGGTTGCTAGGATATTTTGGGTGGTTGCTAGGCTGTTTTGGGTGGTTGCTAGGGTATTCTGGGTGGTTGCTATGGTGTTGCTAGGGTATTTTGGGCGGTTGCTAGGGTGTTCTGGGTGGTTGCTAGGTGGTTGCTAGGGTGTCCTGGGTGGTTGCTAAGGTCTTTTGGGTGGTTGCTAGGCAGTTGCTAGGGTTTTCTGGGTGGTTGCTAGGCTGTTTTGGGTGGTTGCTAGGCGGTTGCTAGGATATTTCTGATGGTTGCTAGGGTCTTTTGGGTGGTTGCTAGGCGGTTGCTAGGATTTTTTGGGTGGTTGCTAGGGTCTTTTGGGTGGTTGCTAGGCGGTTGCTAGGGTATTTTAGGTGGTTGCTAGGATCTTTTGGGTGGTTGCTAGGCGGTTGCTAGGGTCTTTTGGGTGGTTGCTAGGATATTTTAGGTGGTTGCTAGGCAGTTGCTAGGGTTTTCTGGGTGGTTGCTAGGCTGTTTTGGGTGGTTGCTAGGCGGTTGCTAGGATATTTCTGATGGTTGCTAGGGTCTTTTGGGTGGTTGCTAGGCGGTTGCTAGGATTTTTTGGGTGGTTGCTAGGGTCTTTTGGGTGGTTGCTAGGCGGTTGCTAGGGTATTTTAGGTGGTTGCTAGGGTCTTTTGGGTGGTTGCTAGGCGGTTGCTAGGGTCTTTTGGGTGGTTGCTAGGATATTTTAGGTGGTTGCTAGGGTCTTTTGGGTGGTTGCTAGGCGGTTGCTAGGGTCTTTTGGGTGGTTGCTAGGCGGTTGCTAGGGTGTTTTGGGTGGTTGCTAGGATGTTTTGGGTGGTTGCTAGGGTCTTTTGGGTGGTTGCTAGGCGGTTGCTAGGGTGTTTTGGGTGGTTGCTAGGATATTTTGGGTGGTTGCTAGGGTCTTTTGGGTGGTTGGTAGGCGATTGCTAGGGTGTTTTGGGTGGTTGCTAGGATATTTTGGGTGGTTGCTAGGGTGTTTTGGGTGGTTGCTAGGCGGTTGTTAGGGTGTTTTGGGTGGTTGCTAGGGTATTTTAGGTGGTTGCTAGGATCTTTTGGGTGGTTGCTAGGCGGTTGCTAGGGTCTTTTGGGTGGTTGCTAGGATATTTTAGGTGGTTGCTAGGCAGTTGCTAGGGTTTTCTGGGCGGTTGCTAGGCTGTTTTGGGTGGTTGCTAGGCGGTTGCTAGGATATTTCTGATGGTTGCTAGGGTCTTTTGGGTGGTTGCTAGGCAGTTGCTAGGATTTTTTGGGTGGTTGCTAGGGTCTTTTGGGTGGTTGCTAGGCGGTTGCTAGGGTATTTTAGGTGGTTGCTAGGGTCTTTTGGGTGGTTGCTAGGCGGTTGCTAGGGTCTTTTGGGTGGTTGCTAGGATATTTTAGGTGGTTGCTAGGGTCTTTTGGGTGGTTGCTAGGCGGTTGCTAGGGTCTTTTGGGTGGTTGCTAGGCGGTTGCTAGGGTGTTTTGGGTGGTTGCTAGGATGTTTTGGGTGGTTGCTAGGGTCTTTTGGGTGGTTGCTAGGCGGTTGCTAGGGTGTTTTGGGTGGTTGCTAGGATATTTTGGGTGGTTGCTAGGGTCTTTTGGGTGGTTGGTAGGCGATTGCTAGGGTGTTTTGGGTGGTTGCTAGGATATTTTGGGTGGTTGCTAGGGTGTTTTGGGTGGTTGCTAGGCGGTTGTTAGGGTGTTTTGGGTGGTTGCTAGGGTATTTTGGGTGGTTGCTAGGGTCTTTTGGGTGGTTGCTAGGCGGTTGCTAGGGTCTTTTGGGTGGTTGCTAGGCGGTTGCTAGGTCTGTTGGGTGGTTGCTAGGATATTTTGGGTGGTTGCTAGGGTCTTTTGGGTGGTTGCTAGGGTGTTCTGGGTGGTTGCTAGGCGGTTGGTAGGGTGTTCTGGGTGGTTGCTAGGGTCTTTTGGGTAGTTGCTAGGCGGTTGCTAGGATATTTTGGGTAGTTGCTAGGGTCTTTTGGGTGGTTGCTAGGATATTTTCGGTGGTTGCTAGGGTCTTTTGGGTGGTTGCTAGGCGGTTGCTAGGGTATTTTGGGTGGTTGCTAGGATATTTTTGGTGGTTGCTAGGGTCTTTTGGGTGGTTGCTAGGATATTTTGGGTGGTTGCTAGGTGGTTGCTAGGGTCTTTTGGGTGGTTGCTAGGATATTTTGGGTGGTTGCTAGGGTCTTCTGGGTGGTTGCTAGGCGGTTGCTAGGGTATTTTGGGTGGTTGCTAGGGTGTTTTGGGTGGTTGCTAGGCGGTTGCTAGGGTATTCTGGGTGGTTGCTAGGGTGTTTTGGGTGGTTGCTAGGGTCTTTTGGGTGGTTGCTAGGCAGTTGCTAGGGTTTTTGGGTGGTTGCTAGGGTATTCTGGGTGGTTGCTAGGGTGTTTTGGGTGGTTGCTAGGGTGTTTTGGGTGGTTGCTAGGCGGTTGCTAGGGTCTTATGGGTGGTTGCTAGGTGGTTGCTAGGGTGTTCTGGGTGGTTGCTAGGCGGTTGCTAGGGTGTTATGGGTGGTTGCTAGGCTGTTCTGGGTGGTTGATAGGCGGTTGCTAGGGTGTTATGGGTGGTTGTTATGGTGTTGCTAGGCGGTTGCTAAGGTATTCAGGGCGGTTGATATGGTGTTAATAGGTGGCTGGTAGTTGTCACAGATGGTTACTATGAAGTTTTTATAGAGTTCTTAGCATGATCTTGGCATGATTTAACACTTAACTAATCACTATTAGCATGTAGCTATTCACTGCTAGCATGTGTAGTATGTTGGAAGTGCTGTTTGCTAGCATGAGTCAAAAGAGCCAAACCTCATCTCTATACGATGTTCTGATACAGAGATATAGGTCTTACAAAACGGTTGCTAGGGTACTCGAGTTTGGTTGCTATGGAGTTGCTTGGGAGCTGGAAGATTTAAACTTAAGAAGTTTATAGTGGTTTTAAGTTTACAGTAGTTTACAGTAGTTTGAAGTTTGACAGATAGATAAATAAGTTAGATAGACACACACACACACACAAACACACACACACACACACACAGACACAAACACACACACACACTAACTCGCTCACACACTCACTCATAAACTCAGTGTGTGTGTCTGAGTTTAGAGTTTATAAGTGTATAAATTGATGAGTTTATAAGTGTATGAGTTCTTGAGTTTTGAGTTTATAAGTTTAAATCAGTTTAGAGTTTATAAGTTTAAATGAGATTAAGAGTTCAGAGTTTATTAATTTATTAGTTTAAGAGTTCATAAGTTTATGAATTCATGAGTTTATAAGTTAATTAGTTTATAAGTGTTTATAGTTTAGAGTTTATTAGTTTAAATGAGTCTCATTGGCTCATATAGTATATAGAACGGCAGTTTGGTTTAGTCTTCAAGGTGTTTAGATTTAAATTTTTGTCGGTTTGAATTTTTTAGAACTCCCCAATGTAAGTCAATGGGAGTTTTTGAATGAGTTTTTTCGAGTTTTGATCGTCATTTGTAGGAAAACCGTAAGTCCGATCAGTCTGAAAAGATATAGCATACCGAGTCAGATCAGTTTGAGTGTCTGAGCCGAGTTTGGAGTATGTAGAGTTAAAGCTCTAGGAGGAGTTTGATATAGATTTTTTTAGGGTCAGAAGAATAATAATAACTAGATGCGAAAGTTCGTCGAGACAAACTTTAAGTTGGCTTGAGAAAGTTTGGACCGGAAAGTTTTTTGCTAGGCGGTTGTTAGGATGTTATGGGTGGTCGCTATGGTGTTGCTAGGCGGTTGCTAGGGTATTTTGTGTGGTTGCTAGGTGGTTGCTAGGGTGTTCTGGGTGGTTGCTAGGATATTTTGGGTGGTTGCTAGGGTCTTTTGGGTGGTTGCTAGGGTGTTTTGGGTGGTTGCTAGGCGGTTGCTAGGGTGTTTTGGGTGGTTGCTAGGCGGTTGCTAGGGTATTTTGGGTGGTTGCTAGGGTGTTCTGGGTGGTTGCTAGGCAGTTGCTAGGGTGTTATGGGTGGTTGCTATGGTGTTGCTAGGCGGTTGCTACGGTATTTTGGGTGGTTGCTAGGGTGTTCTGGGTGGTTGCTAGGCAGTTGCTAGGGTGTTCTGGGTGGTTGCTATGGTGTTGCTAGGCGTTGCTAAGGTATTCTGGCTGGTTGCTAGGTGGTGGCCAGGGTGTTCTGGGTGGTTGCTAGGCTGTTTTGGGTGGTTGCTAGGGTATTCTGGGTGGTTGCTAGGGTCTTTTGGGTGGTTGCTAGGCGGTTGCTAGGGTGTTTTGGGTGGTTGCTAGGGTGTTTTGGGTGGTTGCTAGGTGGTTGCTAGGGTCTTTTGGGTGGTTGCTAGGGTCTTTTGGGTGGTTGCTAGGCGGTTGCTAGGGTCTTTTGGGTGGTTGCTAGGCGGTTGCTAGGGTCTTTTGGGTGGTTTACTAGGCGGTTGCTAGGGTCTTTTGGGTGGTTGCTAGGGTGTTCTGGGTGGTTGCTAGGCGGTTGCTAGGGTCTTTTGGGTGGTTGCTAGGCGGTTGCTAGGGTGTTCTGGGTGGTTGCTAGGCTGTTTTGGGTGGTTGCTAGGATATTCTGGGTGGTTGCTAGGCGGTTGCTAGGATATTTTGGGTGGTTGCTAGGGTGTTTTGGGTGGTTGCTAGGCGGTTGCTAGGGTCTTTTGGGTGGTTGCTAGGGTCTTTTGGGTGGTTGCTAGGCGGTTGCACACACACACACACACACACACACACACACACACACACTCAGAGTTTATGAGTTTAGAGTTTATAAGTGTATAAATTGATGAGTTTATAAGTGTATGAGTTTTTGAGTTTAGAGTTTATAAGTTTAAATGAGTTTAGAGTTCAGAGTTTATTAATTTATGAGTTTAAGAGTTCATAAGTCTATGAATTCATGAGTTTATTAGTTAATTAGCTATTAAATTTAAGTTAATTAGTTTATAAATGTATGAGATTAGAGTTTATTAGTTTAAATGAGTTTCATTGGCTAATATATATAGAACGGCAGTTTGGTTTAGTCTTCAAGGTGTTTAGATTTAAATTTTTGTCGGTTGGTGAGTTTGAATCTGGATTTGAATTTTTTAGAACTCCCCATTGTAAGTCAATGGGAGTTTTTCCGAGTTTTGATCGTCATTTGTAGGAAAACCATAAGTCCGATCAGTCTGAAAAGATATAGCACACCTGGCCAGATCAGTTTGAGTGTCTGAGCCGAGTTTGGAGTATGTAGAGTTAAAGCTCTAGGACGAGTTTCATATAGAAATTTTAGTCTCGGAATAATAATAATAATATTAAGTTTAAATAGGATTTCAATATGTTGGCTCTCTCAAGCCAACTTAACTAGATGCGAAAGTTCGTCGAGACAAACTTTAAGTTGGCTTGAGAAAGTTTGGAGCAGAAACTTTTTTGCTAGGTGGTTGCTAGGATGTTATGGGTGGATGCTATGGTGTTGCTAGGGTATTTTGGGCGGTTGCTAGGGTGTTCTGGGTGGTTGCTAGGCGGTTGCTAGGGTGTTATGAGTGGTTACTAGGATGTTTTGGGTGGTTGCTAGGGTGTTGCTAGGGTATTTTGGGTGGTTACTATGGTGTTCTAGGTGGTTGCTAGGCGGTTGCTAGGGTCTTTTGGGTGGTTGCTAGGCGGTTGCTAGGGTATTTTAGGTGGTTGCTAGGATATTTTGGGTGGTTGCTAGGGTCTTTTGGGTGGTTGCTAGGGTGTTCTGGGTGGTTGCTAGGCGGTTGCTAGGATATTTTGGGTGGTTGCTAGGCTGTTTTGGGTGGTTGCTATGGTGTTGCTAGGGTATTTTGGGCGGTTGCTAGGGTGTTCTGGGTGGTTGCTAGGTGGTTGCTAGGGTGTCCTGGGTGGTTGCTAAGGTCTTTTGGGTGGTTGCTAGGCAGTTGCTAGGGTTTTCTGGGTGGTTGCTAGGCTGTTTTGGGTGGTTGCTAGGCGGTTGCTAGGATATTTCTGATGGTTGCTAGGGTCTTTTGGGTGGTTGCTAGGCGGTTGCTAGGATTTTTTGGGTGGTTGCTAGGGTCTTTTGGGTGGTTGCTAGGCGGTTGCTAGGGTATTTTAGGTGGTTGCTAGGATCTTTTGGGTGGTTGCTAGGCGGTTGCTAGGGTCTTTTGGGTGGTTGCTAGGATATTTTAGGTGGTTGCTAGGCAGTTGCTAGGGTTTTCTGGGTGGTTGCTAGGCTGTTTTGGGTGGTTGCTAGGCGGTTGCTAGGATATTTCTGATGGTTGCTAGGGTCTTTTGGGTGGTTGCTAGGCGGTTGCTAGGATTTTTTGGGTGGTTGCTAGGGTCTTTTGGGTGGTTGCTAGGCGGTTGCTAGGGTATTTTAGGTGGTTGCTAGGGTCTTTTGGGTGGTTGCTAGGCGGTTGCTAGGGTCTTTTGGGTGGTTGCTAGGATATTTTAGGTGGTTGCTAGGGTCTTTTGGGTGGTTGCTAGGCGGTTGCTAGGGTCTTTTGGGTGGTTGCTAGGCGGTTGCTAGGGTGTTTTGGGTGGTTGCTAGGATGTTTTGGGTGGTTGCTAGGATGTTTTGGGTGGTTGCTAGGGTCTTTTGGGTGGTTGCTAGGCGGTTGCTAGGGTGTTTTGGGTGGTTGCTAGGATATTTTGGGTGGTTGCTAGGGTCTTTTGGGTGGTTGGTAGGCGATTGCTAGGGTGTTTTGGGTGGTTGCTAGGATATTTTGGGTGGTTGCTAGGGTGTTTTGGGTGGTTGCTAGGCGGTTGTTAGGGTGTTTTGGGTGGTTGCTAGGGTATTTTGGGTGGTTGCTAGGGTCTTTTGGGTGGTTGCTAGGCGGTTGCTAGGTCTTTTGGGTGGTTGCTAGGATATTTTGGGTGGTTGCTAGGGTCTTTTGGGTGGTTGCTAGGCGGTTGCTAGGGTCTTTTGGGTGGTTGCTAGGGTGTTCTGGGTGGTTGCTAGGCGGTTGGTAGGGTGTTCTGGGTGGTTGCTAGGGTCTTTTGGGTAGTTGCTAGGCGGTTGCTAGGATATTTTGGGTAGTTGCTAGGGTCTTTTGGGTGGTTGCTAGGATATTTTCGGTGGTTGCTAGGGTCTTTTGGGTGGTTGCTAGGCGGTTGCTAGGGTATTTTGGGTGGTTGCTAGGATATTTTTGGTGGTTGCTAGGGTCTTTTGGGTGGTTGCTAGGATATTTTGGGTGGTTGCTAGGTGGTTGCTAGGGTCTTTTGGGTGGTTGCTAGGTGGTTGCTAGGGTGTTATGGGTGGTTGCTAGGTGCTGCTAGGCGGTTGCTAAGGTATTCAGGGTGGTTGATATGGTGTTACTAGGTGGCTGGTAGTTGTCAGAGATGGTTACTATGGAGTTTTTATAGAGTTCTTAGCATGATCTTGGCATGATTTAACACTTAACTAATCACTATTAGCATGTAGCTATTCACTGCTAGCATGTGTAGTTTGTTGGAAGTGATGTTTGCTAGCATGAGTCAAAAGAGCCAAACCTCATCTCTATACGATGTTCTGATACAGAGATATAGGTCTTACAAAACGGTTGCTAGGGTACTCAAGTTTGGTTGCTATGGAGTTGCTTGGGAGCTGGAAGATTTAAACTTAACAAGTTTATAGTGGTTTGAAGTTTACAGTAGTTTACAGTAGTTTGAAGTTTACAGTAGTTTACAGTAGTTTGAAGTTTGACAGATAGATAAATAAGTTAGATAGACACACACACACACACACACACACACACAAACAAACACACACACACACACCCACTAACTCGCTCACACACTCACTCATAAACTCAGTGTGTGTGTCTGAGTTTAGAGTTTATAAGTGTATAAATTGATGAGTTTATAAGTGTATGAGTTCTTGAGTTTTGAGTTTATAAGTTTAAATCAGTTTAGAGTTTATAAGTTTAAATGAGATTAAGAGTTCAGAGTTTATTAATTTATGAGTTTAAGAGTTCATAAGTTTATGAATTCATGAGTTTATAAGTTAATTAGTTTATAAGTGTTTATAGTTTAGAGTTTATTAGTTTAAATGAGTCTCAATGGCTCATATAGTATATAGAACGGCAGTTTGGTTTAGTCTTCAAGGTGTTTAGATTTAAATTTTTGTCGGTTTGAATTTTTTAGAACTCCCCAATGTAAGTCAATGGAGTTTTTGAATGAGTTTTTTCGAGTTTTGATCGTCATTTTTAGGAAAACCGTAAGTCCGATCAGTCTGAAAAGATATAGCATACCGAGTCAGATCAGTTTGAGTGTCTGAGCCGAGTTTGGAGTATGTAGGGTTAAAGCTCTAGGACGAGTTTGATATAGATTTTTTTAGGGTCAGAAGAATAATAATAATAAGTTTAAATAGGATTTCAATATGTTGGCTTTCTCAAGCCAACTTAACTAGATGCGAAAGTTCGTCGAGACAAACTTTAAGTTGGCTTGAGAAAGTTTGGACCAGAACGTTTTTTGCTAGGCGGTTGCTAGGATGTTATGGGTGGTCGCTATGGTGTTGCTAGGCGGTTGCTAGGGTATTTTGGGTGGTTGCTAGGCGGTTGCTAGGGTATTCTGGGTGGTTGCTAGGGTGTTTTGGGTGGTTGCTAGGCGGTTGCTAGGGTCTTTTGGGTGGTTGCTAGGCGGTTGCTAGGGTGTTTTGGGTGGTTGCTAGGCGGTTGCTAGGATATTTTGGGTGGTTGCTAGGCGGTTGCTAGGATATTTTGGGTGGTTGCTAGGGTATTTTGGGTGGTTGCTAGGCGGTTGCTAGGGTCTTTTGGGTGGTTGCTAGGATATTTTGGGGGGTTGCTAGGGTCTTTTGGGTGGTTGCTAGGCGGTTGCTAGGGTCTTTTGGGTGGTTGCTAGGGTGTTCTGGGTGGTTGCTAGGCAGTTGCTAGGGTGTTATATTTGGTTGCTATGGTGTTGCTAGGCAGTTGCTAGGGTATTTTGGGTGGTTGCTAGGGTGTTCTGGGTGGTTGCTAGGCGGTTGCTAGGGTGTTTTGGGTGGTTGCTAGGGTCTTTTGGGTGGTTGCTAGGGTGTTCTGGGTGGTTGCTAGGTGGTTGCTAGGATATTTTGGGTGGTTGCTAGGCTGTTTTGGGTGGTTGCTAGGGTATTTTGGGTGGTTGCTAGAGTGTTCTGGGTGGTTGTTAGGCAGTTGCTACGGTGTTCTGAGTGGTTGCTATGGTGTTGCTAGGGTGTCCTAAGGTATTTTGGGTGGTTGCTAGGGTGTTCTGGGTGGTTGCTATGGTGTTGCTAGGGTGTTCTAAGGTATTTTGGGTGGTTGCTAGGGTGTTCTGGGTGGTTGCTATGGTGTAGCTAGGGTGTTCTAAGGTATTTTGGGTGGTTGCTAGGGTGTTCTGAGTGGTTGCTATGGTGTTGCTAGGGTGTTCTAAGGTATTTTGGGTGGTTGCTAGGGTGTTCTGGGTGGTTGTTAGGCAGTTGCTACGGTGTTCTGAGTGGTTGCTATGGTGTTGCTAGGGTGTTCTAAGGTATTTTGGGTGGTTGCTAGGGTGTTCTGGGTGGTTGTTAGGCAGTTGCTAGGGTGTTCTGAGTGGTTGCTATGGTGTTGCTAGGGTGTCCTAAGGTATTTTGGGTGGTTGCTAGGGTGTTCTGAGTGGTTGCTATGGTGTTGCTATGGTGTTCTAAGGTATTTTGGGTGGTTGCTAGGGTGTTCTGGGTGGTTGCTATGGTGTTGCTAGGGTGTTCTAAGGTATTTTGGGTGGTTGCTAGGGTGTTCTGGGTGGTTGTTAGGCAGTTGCTAGGGTGTTCTGAGTGGTTGCTATGGTGTTGCTAGGGTGTTCTAAGGTATTTTGGGTGGTTGCTAGGGTGTTCTGAGTGGTTGCTATGGTGTTGCTAGGGTGTCCTAAGGTATTTTGGGTGGTTGCTAGGGTGTTCTGAGTGGTTGCTATGGTGTTGCTATGGTGTTCTAAGGTAGTTTGGGTGGTTGCTAGGGTGTTCTGGGTGGTTGCTATGGTGTTGCTAGGGTGTTCTAAGGTATTTTGGGTGGTTGCTAGGGTGTTCTGGGTGGTTGTTAGGCAGTTGCTAGGGTATTTTGGGTGGTTGCTAGGATATTTTGGGTGGTTGCTATGGTCTTTTGGGTGGTTGCTAGGGTATTTTGGGTGGTTGCTAGGGTGTTCTGGGTGGTTGCTATGGTATTCAGGGCGGTTGATATGGTGTTACTAGGTGGTTGGTAGTTGTCACAGATGGTTACTATGGAGTTTTTATAGAGTTCTTAGCATGATCTTGGCATGATTCAACACTTAACTAATTGCTATTAGCATGTAGCTATTCACTGCTAGCATGTGTAGCATGTTGGAAGTGCTGTTTGCTAGCATGAGTCAAAAGAGCCAAAACTCATCTCTATACGATGTTCTGATACAGAGATATAGGTCTTGCAAAACGGTTGCTAGGGTACTCAAGTTTGGTTGCTATGGAGTTGCTTGGGAGCTGGAAGCATTAAACTAAAGAAGTTTAAAGTGGTTTGAAGTTTAAAGTAGTTTAAAGTAGTTTGAAGTTTATGATAGATATATAAATAAGTTAGATAGATACACACAAACACACACACACACACACACACACACACACACACACAGACTACCTCGCTCACACACTCACTCAGACACACACACACACACACACTCAGAGTTTATGAGTTTAGAGTTTATAAGTGTACGAGTTTTTGAGTTTAGAGTTTATAAGTTTAAATGAGTTTAGAGTTCAGAGTTTATTAATTTATGAGTTTAAGAGTTCATAAGTCTATGAATTCATGAGTTTATTAGTTAATTAGCTATTCAATTTAAGTTAATTAGTTTATAAATGTATGAGATTAGAGTTTATTAGTTTAAATGAGTTTCATTGGCTAATATATATAGAACGGCAGTTTGGTTTAGTCTTCAAGGTGTTTAGATTTAAATTTTTGTCGGTTGGTGAGTTTGAATCTGGATTTGAATTTTTTAGAACTCCCCATTGTAAGTCAATGGGAGTTTTTCCGAGTTTTGATCGTCATTTGTAGGAAAACCGTAAGTCCGATCAGTCTGAAAAGATAAAGCAACGCGAGTCAGAACAGTTTGAGTGTCTGAGCCGAGTTTGGAGTATGTAGAGTTAAAGCTCTAGGACGAGTTTCATATAGAAATTTTAGTCTCGGAATAATAATAATAACTAGATGCGAAAGTTCGTCGAGACAAACTTTAAGTTGGCTTGAGAAAGTTTGGACCGGAAAGTTTTTTGCTAGGCGGTTGTTAGGATGTTATGGGTGGTCGCTATGATGTTGCTAGGTGGTTGCTAAGGTATTCTGGGTGGTTGCTAGGCGGTTGCTAGGGTGTTTTGGGTGGTTGCTAGGCGGTTGCTAGGGTCTTTTGTGTGGTTGCTAGGCGGTTGCTAGGTGGTTGCTAGGTGGTTGCTAGGGTGTTCTGGGTGGTTGCTAGGATATTTTTGGTGGTTGCTAGGGTCTTTTGGGTGGTTGCTAGGCGGTTGCTAGGGTCTTTTGGGTGGTTGCTAGGCGGTTGCTAGGGTGTTTTGGGTGGTTGCTAGGGTCTTTTGGGTGGTTGCTAGGCGGTTGCTAGGGTATTTTGGGTGGTTGCTAGGCAGTTGCTAGGGTGTTATGGGTGGTTGCTAGGGTGTTTTGGGTGGTTGCTAAGATATTTTGGGTGGTTGCTAGGGTCTTTTGGGTGGTTGCTAGGCGGTTGCTAGGGTATTTTGGGTGGTTGCTAGGGTGTTCTGGGTGGTTGCTAGGGTGGTCTGGGTGGTTGCTAGGCGGTTGCTAGGGTATTTTGGGTGGTTGCTAGAGTGTTCTGGGTGGTTGTTAGGCAGTTGCTACGGTGTTCTGAGTGGTTGCTATGGTGTTGCTAGGGTGTCCTAAGGTATTTTGGGTGGTTGCTAGGGTGTTCTGGGTGGTTGTTAGGCAGTTGCTACGGTGTTCTGAGTGGTTGCTATGGTGTTGCTAGGGTGTTCTAAGGTATTTTGGGTGGTTGCTAGGGTATTTTAGGTGGTTGCTAGGGTGTTTTGGGTGGTTGCTAGGCGGTTGCTAGGGTATTCTGGGTGGTTGCTAGGGTGTTTTGGGTGGTTGCTAGGGTCTTTTGGGTGGTTGCTAGGCAGTTGCTAGGGTATTCTGGGTGGTTGCTAGGGTGTTTTGGGTGGTTGCTAGGGTGTTTTGGGTGGTTGCTAGGCGGTTGCTAGGGTATTCTGGGTGGTTTCTAGGGTGTTGCTAGGGTGTTCTGGGTGGTTGCTAGGGTGTTTTGGGTGGTTGCTAGGCGGTTGCTAGGATGTTTTGGGTGGTTGCTAGGGTCTTCTGGGTGGTTGCTAGGCGGTTGCTAGGGTGTTATGGGTGATTGCTAGGCTGTTCTGGGTGGTTGATAGGCGGTTGCTAGGGTGTTATGGGTGGTTGCTATGGTGTTGCTAGGCGGTTGCTAAGGTATTCAGGGCGGTTGATATGGTGTTAATAGGTGGCTGGTAGTTGTCACAGATGGTTACTATGGAGTTTTTATAGAGTTCTTAGCATGATCTTGGCATGATTTAACACTTAACTAATCACTATTAGCATGTAGCTATTTACTGCTAGCATGTGTAGTATGTTGGAAGTGCTGTTTGCTAGCATGAGTCAAAAGAGCCAAACCTCATCTCTATACGATGTTCTGATACAGAGATATAGGTCTTACAAAACGGTTGCTAGGGTACTCGAGTTTGGTTGCTATGGAGTTGCTTGGGAGCTGGAAGATTTAAACTTAAGAAAGTTTATAGTGGTTTGAAGTTTACAGTAGTTTACAGTAGTTTGAAGTTTGACAGATAGATAAATAAGTTAGATAGACACACACACACACACACACACACACACACACTAACTCGCTCACACACTCACTCATAAACTCAGTGTGTGTGTCTGAGTTTAGAGTTTATAAGTGTATAAATTGATGAGTTTATAAGTGTATGAGTTCTTGAGTTTTGAGTTTATAAGTTTAAATCAGTTTAGAGTTTATAAGTTTAAATGAGATTAAGAGTTCAGAGTTTATTAATTTATGAGTTTAAGAGTTCATAAGTTTATGAATTCATGAGTTTATAAGTTAATTAGTTTATAAGTGTTTATAGTTTAGAGTTTATTAGTTTAAATGAGTCTCAATGGCTCATATAGTATATAGAACGGCAGTTTGGTTTAGTCTTCAAGGTGTTTAGATTTAAATTTTTGTCGGTTTGAATTTTTTAGAACTCCCCAATGTAAGTCAATGGAGTTTTTGAATGAGTTTTTTCGAGTTTTGATCATCATTTTTAGGAAAACCGTAAGTCCGATCAGTCTGAAAAGATAGAGCACACCGAGTCAGATCAGTCTGAGTGTCTGTGCCGAGTTTGGAGTATGTAGAGTTAAAGCTCTAGGAGGAGATACATATAGTTTTTTTTCCGGTCAGAAGAAGAATAATAATAAGTTTAAATAGGATTTCAATATGTTGGCTTTCTCAAGCCAACTTAATAATAAGTTTAAATAGGATTTCAATATGTTGGCTTTCTCAAGCCAACTTAATAATAAGTTTAAATAGGATTTCAATATGTTGGCTCTCTCAAGCCAACTTAATAATAAGTTTAAATAGGATTTCAATATGTTGGCTCTCTCAAGCCAACTTAATAATAAGTTTAAATAGGATTTCAATATGTTGGCTCTCTCAAGCCAACTTAATAAGTTTAAATAGGATTTCAGTAAGTTGGCTCTCTCAAGCCAACTTAATAATAAGTTTAAATAGGATTTCAGTAAGTTGGCTTTCTCAAGCCAACTTAATAAGTTTAAATAGGATTTCAGTAAGTTGGCTCTCTCAAGCCAACTTAATAAGTTTAAATAGGATTTCAGTAAGTTGGCTCTCTCAAGCCAACTTAATAATAAGTTTAAATAGGATTTCAGTAAGTTGGCTTTCTCAAGCCAACTTAATAATAAGTTTAAATAGGATTTCAGTAAGTTGGCTTTCTCAAGCCAACTTAATAAGTTTAAATAGGATTTCAGTAAGTTGGCTTTCTCAAGCCAACTTAATAAGTTTAAATAGGATTTCAGTAAGTTGGCTTTCTCAAGCCAACTTAATAATAAGTTTAAATAGGATTTCAGTAAGTTGGCTTTCTCAAGCCAACTTAAAAATGCAGCGTTCAACAGTCAGAAAGCAGTTATATTTATATGGAACCTGGTTACATTGTTCCAATGCAGTAGCTTGGGTTTTTCCAGAGGAACTAAGTCTCCTGACAGGGTCTTGCAACATTAACCTTCTATAGTCACTGAGGGGGTTTTTGGTGACACTGTTGTTTCCCATAAATGAGCATTCTTGCGTCCCTTCCGTCCTCTGCGCCTCGGGTTCCTCTGCCTGTGTGTACGTGAATATGTATCAGGAAGTGTGCTTGTGGGTCCACAAAACCTATTAAAATTCACAAATCCTCTGTCAATATTTAATTTAATTTCCTTCCATATTGAAGAGAAAAGATGTAGCATGTTGTTCAGCCAGTTTTGGGTGTTTCATGCAAAGAACTCTCATCATATTTTTGCATAATGATGCATTTAAAGTTAATGGCCAAAAGGATCTTTATAAAAGTTCACATTGTTGCAGATGAAATATAATACAGATAACATTAAATAATCTTTTTTTCTCAAATTAATTGTTTATTAGTCACTTTAACCTCAACCTCTCTACTTATCCATTGGTCATGGCCGTCTGCCATGTTTGTAGTTTAACACTTTCTACTTGTGTTTGTAGTTCTGAACTGAATCCTCCAAAGCGCAATGGGTAATATTAGCTGTTATAGTGATTACGGATCTACATTTCCAAAATCCACCAGGAATAGTAGATCATCCGGCGACTTCTGGCATTCTTTTTTCAACATTCTATGCTTTGAGACACTTATTCTAATCTCACATACTATTTAGGATGGATAGTATGGACATTGGGAAATGATGTGATGCGCAAAGCATATTATGAGGAAATGAAAGTGTTTTTTGACCTTGGATGCATGTAAAACTATAGTAGAGACTCCAAAACAAAATGAGGAGCCTTTAAAATACCATAGCATTCTGAATGGCTGGTAACTTAAACATTTAATAGCCAAATTGGCCGGTGAGTGAACAAGTTCACTTCAATCCCTGAATACTACTTTACTTCAGAATAACATTACAAATCAAAAGGAAATCCAAACAGAGTTATTTTCAAAAATATTTTTACTCAATCAATATATTTAAACTATTAAAAACAGTTCTAAACATTTTGGTACTGTGTTTGTTACCCAGAGTACAGTGCATCAGCAATTTACAGCCATGAAAGCCTTTTTAAGTGTGCAAGAATGTAAATTAAACACATGCGAGAGAAGAAAAGCTGAGGGCTGGGTTGGGAACCAGCGTCCAAAGGCAGAACTTTTGGTATCTTAAAAATTCTACAAGTGAGCAAAAACAACAAGTGTCCCATAACCTTCACCCATAACTGGCTGGTGGCAAACAGGCCACTGACCCTCAGTGTATCTTCCATTTATTCACCATCATGGACCGAATGAAGCTGTTGACATGCGGATTTATGACCATCACTCTGCACCATCATCCTGATCTTCTGCTCAATCCCTGTCTGGCAGTGGGTTTCTTCTCATCAATGGTGAAACTGTAACAACTGTGAGTCATGTCGCACGCACACACACACACACACACACACACACACACACACACAGAGACATGTATAACAAAACCTGTTATCCACAGCACCAATAAAGATGTACAGACAACATAAGGGAGAAATGGTGAACGAAAATTCTGTAGCAAAACAAAATTCTAAAAGTTTAAAAATCTGTATTATTATATTATGGCTAATACTTACAAAAAATGAACAAACCGCCTTGTGACAGCAATGCCCTTCCCAGGGTGCAAAGACAAGTGGACCTGTAAGAAATCAAAATAAATTTGTTTTAGTGATGTTACTTGTTGAGGATGTATAACACATACACTATCGCCTATACACATGTATTTCATACACTCCAACAATACATAGGGTTGCCACCCGTCCCGGTTTTCCAGGGATTGTTCTCTTTTTTGAGCGACAGTCCCGGAAAATTAATATTCTTTCCCGGGACACGAATTGTCCCGTTTTTTTTGTTAAAATGTACTTCTAAAGTAGAATTTCCTGGTTTCAAACCGTTTCCTTCTACTGTTACAGAGCTGCCACGCGCAATTAACCCTTCTCACGCACAGAAAAATCGCGAAGCAAAGACGACACGGAGACCGACAGACTAGTCAGAGCAGGTTACTTATGATATAAAAAAATCTCAGCTCTCAGATTCTGTCAATTTTATTACGAAATTCAAACAATAAACACCGTTTTGGCGTTTGTAAATGTGAAGTGAAAGATCGTCTCCGGTTACTTATTGTAACCTTGTTCCCTGAGAAAGCGGAACGAGATGCTGCGCTGCTCAGCGCATTGGGAACGTCTTTAATCGTGACCAGCTGTGAATATTGTGTATAACACGTCAATGAAATTGACCCGGAGGCAATATAGCCTCGGTCGGTGACGTCATCGGCGCGCCCCCGCGACACGAGGCTATAAGTAGATGAGCCACAGGTGCATCGTCAGGATATTTTGTCTGAAGAGCAGTCCTGGGACATCTTCAGCACGGCAAAGTAGCGCAGCATCTCGTTCCGCTTTCTCAGGGAACAAGGTTACAATAAGTAACCGGAGACGTTCCCTTTCGAAAGCTACAATCGATGCTGCGCTGCTCAGCGCATTGGGAACGAGAATACCCACGCCGCCGTGCTTGAACATGTCTGGACTCCCACGGTTGTGCAGGTGTGTTTCACAAGAACGTAAGAAGGCCTAGACATTAGCTTGCGATGTCGACTCAAGGACATGAGAGCCCGGAGTGGCATGAACATCCAAACTATAAAATCTTATGAATGTGTGCGGAGAGGACCGGCCTGCCGCATCACAAATAAACTGCAAGGGGCACCTCTTGCCAAAGCAGCAGAGGAGGCGACCCCTTTAGTGGAGTGAGCCCTTAGAGCCATTGGCGAAGCTTGACTGTGCGCCTCAAAGGCAAGAGCAATAGCATCCCTGACCCAATGTGACATGGTCTGCTTAGTGGCGGCAGCCATCGGTTGCGGCCCCCATAACAGACGAAAAGTCGCTCTGACTTACGCCACTAGCTAGTGCGGTGGACGTAGGCCTGAAGAGCACGGACTGGACATAGTCTATGAGATATCTCCTGTTCCGGCGCCGTGAACGGCGGAGAGCAGAAAGCCTCAAGCGTGACAGGATGTATAGCCGAAAAAGGCACCTTATGCAGGTAATCAGGATTAGGATGCAAAATCACTTTCACCATTCCTGGGGCAAAGTCTAAGCAGGGTGGCAAAATCGACAGAGCCTGCATATCCCCAATTCTTATAAAAGAAGTTATTGCCATAAGAAAAAACATCTTTAGAGTCAGAAGTTTTCAGACGCTGATTCTAGAGTTTCAAAAGGTGTCTCAACCAGACCCTTCTAGGACTACTGCTATGTCCCATGATGGGATATTGGTTTTTACAGGAGGCCTCAGTCGTCTGGCCCCACGAATGAAACAAGCGAGCAGAGGATGTCTCCCGAGTGGCACCCCGTAAACCAAGGCATGGCAAGCCAAAAGAGCGGCCAAATAAACCTTGAGAGTGGCGGGGCATGTGCCTGTTGTTAATTTTTCCTGCAGAAAATCCAGAACTGAAGCAATCTGGCAGTTGACCGGATCTGCATTATGTACAACACCTTTCAAAGACACTCCATTTGTTGGCATAACTCTTTCTAGTGGAGGAATCCCTAGCACTTAGAATGGTCTCAATAACGGCAGGCGAAAGCCCAGTGTCCCTCAGTTGGTACCCATCAGGGGCCAAACATGAAGGTTCCAGAGGTTGGGCCTGGGATGGAATATCGCGGCCTCCGTCTGAAACAGAAAGTCCCTCCTCTCCGGAATCGTCCATGGCGAGCCGTTGAGGAGAGATATTATCTCGGAGAACCAAACTCTGGCTAGAACTCCTGGGAGCAGAGAAACTGGAGGAAACGCATACAGGCACATTCAGGGCCATGTGTGCGCCATCGCATCCAGACCCAGGGGCTGGGTGATTCAGAGAGAAGTAGAGGGGACATTGCGCTTTCTGATAAGAGGCGAAGAGGTCCAACACCACTTCGTAAAATCTGGTCCAAATCTGTTTGACTACTTCTGGGTGGAGTTTCCATTCCCCTATCGGTAGTTTCTGTCTGAACAGTAAATCCGCTCCCACATTCAGGTGCCCTGAAATGTACACTGCCCTGAGTGACAGGAACTTTTCCTGGGCCCAGAGAAAGATCTGCCTCGCTATTCTGTTCAGATTGCGTGAGCACAAACCTCCCTGGTAATTTATGTAAGAGACTGCCGCTGTGCTGCACTAGGACATGACGGTCTCTCAACTGAGGGAGAAAGTATTTCAGGGCCAGAAATACAGTCATCAGCTTGAGGCAGTTGATGTGCCAATTGAGCTGATGACCCTCCCATTCCCCTTGAGCTGGACGACCACTTAAGACCGCTCCCCAGCCCATCAGGGAGACGTCTGCCGTTAGCATTCTGCGACAGCGAGACGCACCTAAAGTGGGACCCAAAGCAAGGAACCGGGGTCTGAACCACATAGAAAGGGAACGAAGCCGCAGCGCGTAACCCTTACCATAAACATGGATTTTAGAAAGTGCACGAAGCATTCAGCGCGTGACTCACCATAAACATGGATTTTAGAAAGGACACGAAGCACTCAGCGAGTGTTCTTGCCTTTATTTGCCCTTGGGGATTGTAGTTGAAATCCCCCGTTTTGAGCCACAACTAAAATGGTCTCATGCGCAAAAGGCCCAGAGGAATCATTGTGGACGCAGCTGCCATGAGACCCATGTAATGTCCTGACCTAGCTAGATGTTGCTTAGGATGTTAAAATTGGTCCTGACACGAGCGGGAGACAATTATGCCCGATGGTGACAGAGTCTCATTTAACCCCAAACATGTTACCCTCAGGGTGGGAGAGAGAACGCCCTTGGCGTTGACCTCAGCCCCCTAGAGATAACATGGCTAGGTCGAATGGAAGGACCCAAATTGGTAAGCTTTGCCCCCAAAAGCAAACTTGGGAACCTCCTGTGTTGTGGCAATATTCTATATGAAAATATACGTCCTTCAGATCGATCGTGACAAATCAAACGTGATGTTGAATTTACGACACGATCGTCTTACCGTTAACATCTTGAACTTGAGTGCTTTAACTGTACGGTTTAAGCCTTGAAGATCGAAGATTGGACGCAACCCCCCATCCTTTTTGGGGACCAGGAAGTATCTGCTGTAATAGCCTGACTCTCTCTCTGGAAGAGGAACATGTTCTATGGCCTCTTTTCTCAGCAGAGATTGTAGCTCTTGTAACAGTACATGCGCCAGTTCCGGTCTCACGGAAGTGAATACCACGCCGTTGAAACGCGGAGGACGATTAATAAATTGGATTCTATCCTATTTGTACTGTACTTAATACCCACATAGAAAAACCTGGCAGAAGTTTCCACGCTGCCAGACTCTCTGAGAGTGGTATCAACTTAACACTTCCTTTTGAGGGGATGTTAGATGTTCCGTGTCCTGGATGACAGCAGAAAAGCAACAGAACATCTAACATTTCGCTGGAAACCGCTGCTCCCCGAATCACCAGAGGTGGCGAGGAAGTACAGTGGTTTCGTGAGGGTGTCAGGTAGGAGCTGTTTGATTTACATGTCTCGTCCCGTAGGGGCACACCCCCACAGACCTGGGACAAAACAACCCTCAGGATTTTGTCTTAGGTCTATTATGCAGCTGCTGAGTACAACGAGCCGATCCCCAGTTTTCACGAGGGGGAGCACAACTCGTTACACTCTGCTTTTGAACCCTCCTAAAATGATGATGAGCAAAAAGAAGAGAAGAAAATGTCTCTCAGACTGGCCCATCATCGTATAACCACACAGCCCCGCACCCATGATAGTCTTAATACGTCAAGGGCACAAAGATGCACGAAGAATAAGGTTTTCCCATAACCGAGTTAACGTCATGGAGATCCTCAAGGAGGGCAGTCTAGCTGTAATCCGACCATCACTCAAGTCACCACCAGAACCTCTCAAACGTTTTAACATAACGAGAGATGTGTTCAGAGGCAGCTTTAATTCTTCAGAATTAAATGTGTCCGGAAAACAGCCAGACAATATTATATTATATATAATACATACATATATATGTATATATAATTATATTATATAAATATTATATATATAAATATAAATATCAGTTCCTCAGCAATAAACACATCCCAATCAGACAAGCAAACACGGTCTGGATGAGAGGCTGTGTTTAAATCTTTCATAAGATCAACCTGGTATGCTTTTCACACGGCCATGGTGTACAACGCAGTACCAGCCTAACCGCTGAAAATGCATCTGATAATATGATCCCAGGGGAGAGATAGCCCGCGAGCGTCTCTCCAAACTGAGGCAATATCATATAATCGCGTGCCCTCGCACCCGCGATAGTAGAATGGCTCGATGTCGAGGACACAAGACATAAATATTTACAATCTTTATGTATTTATAGACTGTGTTTTATGTGACTCTTTTTGTTGTGATCAGATCAATCTGGTCACTGCACAAGCGATCGCCACGAGCGATCTCCTTTTATCATCACGGGAGAAACGCTCGGAGGCGACAAACCCACGAGATTCAATGTCCTCTGCCCGAGCCGAAGAAGCGCCGAGGCACGCTTCGGTAGTCAGGCAAAAGGACATCGCGATCTGGAGAGAGAGCGAGCGATAGGGAACCAACGTCTCTCGCTTCTCAGCCAGATCACACGCGAGCCCCACAATCTTTATGGGCGCTACCCCTTGAAATAAGCAAAGCGAACGCAAAGCACTTAACTGTAAACATTCCACAGTGCTCGCAATCACCATGCTCAAATGCAAGGGCAGCATGTTCTTTCCCAAACAAAGCAAGCAGTAAGTGTGTGTATCCAGTTCTGACATGGAATGGGAGCATGGAGGAACACAACACTTATTGTTTTTCACAACACTTATTGAAATTTTCTGCACACTGCCTGAATAAACTAACTCCTAGCAAAGATCTGTAGCAGATAAAAGGTAGAGAGAGAGTTTTGACGTTCACACATGCACAGTAATGGTCTGAAGACAAAAGACCTGACGATGCACCTGTGGCTCATCTACTTATAGCCTCGTGTCGCGGGGGCGCGCCGATGACGTCACCGACCGAGGCTATATTGCCTCCGGGTCAATTTCATTGACGTGTTATACACAATATTCACAGCTGGTCACGATTAAAGACGTTCCCAATGCGCTGAGCAGCGCAGCATCGATTGTAGCTTTCGAAAGGGAACCCTAGCGGCACGTGAACTGATCACCTCTAGCTAATAGTAAATAAACACGAATGAACAATGTTAAAATAAAACTTACAACTTACCGAAATGTACATTCATCATACATAATATCGATCAATCAGTGTTTTTCAACCGCGGAAAGGGTCAATAAAACAGCTGGAGAACAATTGTCACATAACATTACCTCAGGAAAGCCATTTGATGACCATAATAGGCTATAGCACATTAGTTAGCTAGAAAAAAAGCTATAGAGAGTATTTTGCTAAACATAGGCTACTATATTACATTTATTATATTTACTTATCATTAAATAAAGTTGTTATTATAATAAAAAAACGCATTATATTTAATTTGTTAAATAAAGTTATTTTTAACCTTAAATAATTTTACCAGCTGATAAGGCTCTCTGTATGTTTACAGCAATAGGTGAGATTTTTTTCTTGAGAAAAATTAATGCCTATCTTCTAATATTTATCCAAATCAGTCAATTCAATCAAATCACAAGAATTGAACTGAATTGAAATCCTGAAATTTGTTTCAAGCAATAATAAAAAAACGTATCTTACCAGAAATTGTACCATATAAACATTGTAACATGTTGTCACTAAACCTAATACAATTCAGTTTAGTTACTAAAATGTTTTGACAATCACAATACACTTATTTGCAAGATTATTTTTTTTTAGAGTTAAAAATTTCAGTTAAATATAAAGGAAAAACAGCGCTGGAAAATCATGCAAACAACAACACCAGAAAAAAGTGTCCCGGTTTTTCAGAAATCAAAGGTGGCAACCCTAACAATACATCTAGGTTAATAAAAGTGATATTATGCTAGACCTTGCTGAATATTTTGCCATGGCATGCATTTGACTTGTCGTTGATGCATAATAGATGATTAGCAACTGTGATTCTGAACTAAAATTAGGCTAATTTATACCCTGTTTATATTTTTTATTACACGGCTCTGTGGAATACTTGATTCTGATTGGTCCATCGCTCCATCCAGCTTTATATTATCCCCAGATAACAACCTCTGAGAACAGAAACACAGGCTCATCCGCGTCACTGAAGTCAGCAGCGCTATACGCTCGCTAGGAACGGTTTTTCTTAGTGGAAGTTTTGCTTTTGGTGAGCTAATAAAATAATACAACTCAGTCAAATCAATATTTTGTGTACAGTTTTTTTAATTTAATTTAATTATGCCATCCAGAGTCGTGGACTCGCTCTCTCGTTTCATACAAATGCAGCCGCCAACTATTGTTTTGTACACAGTTGGATTATAAGATACTAACAGGTACGGTTTTAAAACAGTTTAATCTCAAATCAATATCTCTTATCTCCATAATTATTTATGTGGTGAAATGCTGTGTAATAAGTGTTATGACTGTAAACCGTATCTCTTAAATGTCCGTCTAGTTTCGCCGCTGAAACTGCTCTCTGCGGAAGCTTTGCGTTTATAGACCTAATAAAATATTTCAACTCAGATCAATATTTTGTGTCTAATTATTTACTTAAGTGGCAAGTATCCGTGTAATAAGGGGGATAATGTACATCCAGCCGGTTGTTATCTCAGAATAAACCCCTTCAGGGGTGTGTGTGTGTGTGTGTGTGTGTGTGTGTGATCTCAGAATAAACCCCTTCAGGTGTGTGTGTGTGTGTGTGTGTGTGTGTGTGTGTGTGTGTGTGTGTGATCTCAGAATAAACCCCTTCAGGTGTGTGTGTGTGTGTGTGTGTGTGTGTGTGTGTGTGTGTGTGTGTGAGAGATCTCAGAATAAACCCCTTCAGGTGTGTGTTTGTGTGTGTGTGTGTGTGTGTGAGAGAGATCTCAGAATAAACCTCTCCAGGTGTGTGTTGTAGCGTTTATACGCCCACGTATAAATATTATTAATTATTATTCATAACGGAATATGACCAATAATTAATATTTTAATTATTTTTAATTATCTTCAGAATTTACTGTAGCAGAATCAATAGTATGATCATTTTATCAGTTCATCCAATGAACAGAAAGCATAAACAAGTATTAACTCTAGGAAATATAATATCTTCCTGGTCAAGAAAGAATTAATCCCCAGCTAACAATAAATTACGAAGTAAATTAAGGGTAACAGCATATAGGTAACTTAAATCGAAGTTCAAGACAATAAATCTGATAAGCACATACACAAGTAATCTCTTTTCAAATACAAACAATACTTTATTGATTATATAGGCTACTAACACATGAAGCTAATATCTAACACAAACACACGCACACACACACATACACATTCATACGCGTTGCAGAAAGGGATAGAGTGAGGAAAGAGTGGGTTTAAGAGTGAAAGGATGAAATCTCACGATTCCATATACACTAGACATGACCTGAACGAACCATCAATCATTAATTTAATCCTTCTATCGTTTTAGGCAGGTTATTAAAGTTATATAAATACACCAGTTAAGATTTTAGCCTGCATGGAGGTACTTGCGTATTTGCTTTTGGGGATTCCCTTTTTGTTGCGTGAAAGGGGTTTTCCCGGTCCGTTCGGTCTCCTCGTGCCTAATGTCTGGATCACGTGGTCAGTCACGTGGTGTGCTGGCGGAATGAAAGTCTTTGTTTGAAGCTGGCTTTGCAGAAGAAACGTGGCTCGAAATCTTGTCGCAAAACTTAACTTAGAACCGACACTCACAACGAAAAGAAATGAAACTAAGAAAAGAAAGGAAATTGAGAGTAGATGATGATGGCTTGAATGAAGCTATTTAACCCATGTTCTTCAGATCTTGATTTGGGTTATTTCGTTTGCGCGTTTACATGGTTCCTATAGAGAGAGAGAGAGCTTCGAGAGCAGCGAGAGAGAGAGCGAGAGAGAGCAGCGAGAGAGCTTCGAGAGAGAGCATTGTTTTTGGGTCTAAGGTTTTAAACTAAAACTTTGTCCAACCTCCAGGATGAGTTCTGGCCAATTAGACACTGGCTGAATTTAGGAGGTGAAGTTCTTTTCAGTTCTGATCGTAAATCATGCTTATCTGTGCTCTCCTTACTAACAGAGAGAACAGGGGCCACAGTTTAGACATGATTTCTAATTAAAAGAAGATCAAAACATATTACACCGATATCATTCAAGCCATCTTGCTAGTTGTGTTCGTAAGATAGCATTGATATGAAACAGTACACACTTTCATTCATTCACTCCTTCTAATAGTTAATATAATAACTATTACCTGAATTAAATGGGATCAAAACATATTATCTTATTAAAATATACATATAAGTGGTGGAAACAACCCAGGATTAGGTAGTTGCATGATTGTTTGATCATGAGTCCATTGAAAATTGTTCTTGAATGATTTTATGTATAGTTATTGATAAGAATCAGTTCTCTGGTGAAGAGACAGAACTCTGTTTGTTCAGAGGTCTTAATGATGAGGGGTTCAGGAATGTTGTCGGGGGTTTCAGTAACATCTGCTGGTGTCGATTCTTCTTCTAAAGGGTCTTTTGCAGACTCTCTGGCACCGGGATGGGTGACTTATGGCTCTGGTCTTGGTGATTTGACTCTGGAATGTGCGGACACTGTCTTTATCTTAACCAGTCCTGGTAGGCCATAACGCTAGCCATTGACCAGTGATGTGTTAGTGCCGGGGGCTCCTTCAATTAGTCAGACCGGTGATGATCATGAGACGTTCTGAACAAATCTTCCCCCCTCAGTCATCGAGAAGTAGAGAATTTGAATTAATATTCAAAAAGAAGATTAGTTGGTGGTTGCTTTCTACCCATTGTCGCTACATATCCCCCCTCCGTTCGACGATGTGTTGAGTAGAAGACATCGGTGAACGCTGGAGAAATGGGTAGAGGAAGCAAACACACACAGCAAACAACAAGACAACACCTCCATGACTGGTCACTTTACTGGTGCAGGACATTAGATTACCTAGGCATAAACAGGTTCACTCTCTCAATGTAGTTAATCACGTTGAATAAAGTTTAGTTCAATCTTAGGACCGTTATCCTAGTTCGTTTTGGGACGGTGATTAATCAATTTTGTGATTAAATTTGATTTGTTTGTTTTATTCTCTTCTAAATTGTTCTAGGTTTGGACCAATTTACCTTTCAATTTGTGATACGAATGATGCAGGGAGTTCTCTGGCTCACATTCGTTTTAAGGTGACTTACAAATATTAGGCGTGGTGTGTCAATCCTATTATTGCGACCTTGACCCTTATAGGGTGGACAGGCATTTTACCTAATAAAAGAAAAAGGAAAGGAAGGAAGAGGTAAAACAAAACAAAGCAGTTGAGTGTTCCTGGTATGACTTATAACTACTGTTGCGCAGCTAAGGTGTCAGGTATCACGATGTAATGAGAGGTGTTCTCAGGTGTACTTGTTGGATGGGTAGTTACCATGTTTCCTATGGTAAGTGTAGCTACGTTGTTAAGCTAGTTCCTGAAGTTAGTTTTTACCTGTGGGAGAAAACATGTTTGTTGCGTGTTTTGCACGGTAGAGGTGGTTAACTTCTATATGTTAGTGAGTATGTTAGGGGTGTTGTGTAGTGTATGCATGCATGTATGTATGTATGTATGTATGGTCAGATCTGTTTCAGTCTGTTTTGCTCCCCCCTTTGCTTGATGGCTTAGCTTTGATAAGCTTGTTGCCTCTTTGCCTTGGAGAAAGGATCTTCTGTGATCTGCTGGGGGTCAAACCAGTAAGGCAGGAAGTTCTCTGGCAGACATGGGGAGGTAGTTTGGCATGGCTGCGTGAAGCTGTAGTGCGAAACTTGGTCTCCGTTGTTGCATTCCTCCGATGATGCCTTCTGGTTGTGACAACCTTTCTGATCTTCTGTGCTTACTGTTGTTGCTGTAGCACACACATGGTTCTTGAGTTGGAGCTCGTTTGGTGGTTTCTTTATGAGTGATGGGTAACCAGGATGGTGTTTTCTGGTACCTCTGGGTGTTTGTCAGTGGTTGACTGTGAGAGACCACTTTGTTCTGTGTTGTTGTAGAACAAGTGGTTGTCATCTTCATTATGAAGGTGTATCAGATGAGTCGTGGGTCTTCCGTTCCATCGCTAGTCATAGCAAATTTGACTCATCTTGTTGGTCATCCGTGTTCAGCCTGCTTCCTAGGAACACTTCCAGTTGCCTCATTAGTGGCTCCATGTCTTTTGAGGGTAAACTGTCTTGTTATTGGGCATACTCAGTGCTGTGCTTAACTGAGTGGTGCCGAGGTGGGTTTCCTGAGAAGCGTGGCTGGTTCCATGTCTTTTCCATGCGGTTGGTGTGGTAGCTGTCATCGGCATGGGAGTCACGTTCTCTGTGCTTCTTACGAAGAACTGTGGTGTTGTCATGCCACTGGTTGTCTTCCAGTGCAAGGCTTGTGTCTTGGCTGAAGGAGTTTGAAATTGTGGATGTTTTCAAACCTTTCTTTGAGGACATCTTCTGTTTGATGTGGGCCTTGTGTGTCAGGTCACGCAGCTGTTGAATTGTCATTGTGTCTGCGCAGGCCTCGAGACCAAGATAATAACTCAATCCGGGGTGCAGATTTCTCAGGAAGAGGTTTTTGAAATTCACATCCTCTTCATGTTCAGGTGAGTTATGTGCACCAAAGAAGGCTTGTCGAAAACGGTGGTAGTAGGCTTGAGGAGTCTCTTGCCGACCTTGTTTGGTTTCCAAGGCGATTAACACACCATGTTCCGACTCTGGGCCTGTGAATTCTTTAATCAGTGTCTCACATAGCAGCTGGTAGTTTGACTTGACATGAGCAGGTTGTCGGTCTAGGAAGCTTCGTACCTTTGGAGTGGATGTCGATCTGAGGATGTAAAACCTGTCTCTGTCAGTCACATGTGGTCTCACCTCTAGGTGGAAGTTGATATCTCGGATGTGGGCCTGGATGTCTGGGCCCTCCGTGGAGTTCAGGTTGAACTGAGTGATACTCTTAACCAGCTGGTTGAGATCTTTACAGGTCATCCCCTGTGCAGCTTTGGAGTCTGCCTGAATGAGCTCTCTTTGTTTGTTGGCAGTGAACAGTTCTGTGGTGAAGGCTGGTGACCTTTCGGGTTGTGGCCATTCACTTCTTTCACTGTATGCCAGTTCTTGGATGGAGGACTCTGTTCTGCTCAGCAGTGGTGATGCTGAGGGAGGTCTCTCCCTTCTTGGCTCTGGTTTCTGTTTGAAAATGTGCTGGAGTTCATCTCTGACCGCGTAGAGCTCGTCGTTGACGTCATCTCGCTGTTGGGTCAGATGGTCGATTTCAGCACTGCACCTTTCCAGGGGGTCTTTCAGAGCAATGATCTTAGAGTTCTTGACTTTAATGTCAGCTTTAGCTTTCTCTAGCTGGTGTTCAGCAGACTGGAGTCGGTTTACCAGGTGCTTCTGGACAGTCTTTAATTCTTGTTTGTCACGTTCAGTGACTGCAAGGGCTTCTTGGAGCTTGTAAACTTGCTTCTTTGTTTCTTGCTTCACTTTGTCGGGCACTTCGAGTTCGACTTGAGCTTTCACTTTGAGCTGGTCAGTGCAGAGTTGAGTGTGCATCAGTTCTCTCAGGAACTCCGTGGTCTGAAGCTTGAAGTCGTCCTGGACTTTCACTTCCAGCTTGTCTATGCGGCTCTGGGCACGTGTCAGCTCCTCCTGAAGGTGGGTGATGTGCTTGTCGCTTAGTGTCAGCTGGGCTGTGAAGGCATTGCTTAGGGAACAGATAATCTTGGTTAGTTCCGCGTGGTTGTGGTTCTGATTCTGGCTTGAATCATGTGTCAGGAATCTTCTCAGCGTTATGATTATTATTAAAAATAATAACAGTTCAAATGTCTTTGGTGTGAGGCAGTCTGCAATGCCTCCGAGCCAGGCGTCCACGTCAGTGGGGTTTGTTGTCCACGACATGTTGGCACGCTGGGGTGAAGAGACTGACACAGATCTGTGTGGGGTGTAAGCCTATATGTGGTTGAACAGCTAAGTGTCGTTTCAGTGACTGTACAACAATAGTGAAGTGTTGTAATGTCTAAGTGTTGGTCTCAGTGTAGACAGGTAGGTTAGTGATGTGGAAACTTTGTCACTCAACTAAGTGAGGGAAAGAGAGAAAAAGGTTAAAACAAATCTCAATTGAAAGGATTTTTTTTTTGAAAAGCTGGTTTAAACTCGTGATGTGTCACTCAACTGAGTAAGGGGAAAAAAGAGAGAGAGGTTAAAACCAATTTCAATAAAACAAGAAAGAAAATTCTTAAGTAGGAGAAATATTATTTTTCTCGTAAATGCTTCCTATCGGTGAGAATCTGTTTCCAGAAAGGTAAACAATATTATTGCTTATGTTTACAAGGAAAAATAATACAATAATAATGCTGATACCTTTTTCCGAGTTTTACAGGATTGACACCACACACCGTCAGTTGGACCGCTTACAGCTGGGATGCTATGAAGGCGACGGTTGCTCAACACTGGTCTCTGTTAATTGATCTTGGATAAGATGTTAAATTGTAAATTGCGTTTACAAAGACAGAGAGAGTATGGAGAACAAGAGAGGGTTTGATTACAAATCAAATACCTAATAATTGTTTTCTTTGGAAAAATTATCTTTCTCTTTCTTTAGACTCGATTGATGGTTCTTCCAGGTTTGTTTCCTACAAATGTGAAGGATGGGAAATCAGGACAGAACAGGAAGGATGTAAGAAGGAAAGGAGGGAAGGAGATTGGATCCACAAATGGCTCTGGAGCCTTTGTCGAACTACAAGTATAGAATTGATAGTTGCCAACCAACTAAACATTCAAAAATAAAGCTTTGTAAAGAGAGGGTTATCTCTGATTTATTTGAAACTTGTAGTGAGATACAAATGTCTCCTATTGAGGCCCAGGTGTGTCGCTCCACAGCGACAAAAAGAGGTAAATGGGTAAAATAGAATGGTTAAGTTTATAACCACAACTTGAGAAGGAGGTTACAACGCAATAACAATAAATGAGCAAGTAGGAGTCTAACAATATTTGAAATAGGGAAATGTGGGTTGAATAAGTTTACTTAACTTTCAAAGTTCAAAACGTATTCACCTTAAGTGATTAAATCTAAAAGAGTAATTTAGAAATTATGAAAATTATGAAATTAGATTTATTAAAAATAAATCTAGAAATCATTAGAAATTACCTGTTTAGAAAAATTGATTTTCAATTTTAATTTCCTTTTTTAAATCAAATTAGAATTTGACAATTAATAATCATAAACCAGTATTTTCTTTTTCAAGTAAAATGCAGGTAAACGAAATTAATAATTGCAAACGAAATTTCCTTTTCACTGAAAATATGGGTAATTAAAATATTAGACAGGTAAAATAAGAAAGAAGAAAAGACCAACAGGTGTAAAAATCAAGGTGTTTAAATGGTTAAATCACTTTAACGTTGTTCAAACAGACACTGTATTTAACCACTGATGTTAATACAAATGACAAACGTAAATAATGCTTAAGGCTTTAGCATATAGGCCTCACTGTAAACAACTGCCTAGGTTAGGTTAGCTTAGCCAAGGGTTAGCAGCTAGCTTAGCCACCAAAGGGTTTGTTTACACTGTGGTCAGGGCTTTGCTGTGGCTCTGATCATGCGAGGGTCAGAGTTCCCCCGGAAGCGTTGGTTAAGACTTCCGTGTCACGATTGTAACTATGGCGACAAAACAACGCTAGTGGGCAAACATGTGAATTGCAGTTTGTAAACAGTAATGCATGTTACATGAAATGTCGGCACATTTCAACAATGTTCAAAGAATATGCACGTCGATCATATTACGTGAAATGTCGGCGCATTTCAAAAATACAAATAAAGGACACCACTCGTAGTTTTTACGACGTGGGGCTTCACTCAGTTGCTTAAGAGTGAGATTAACTTTAAAGGGCAGCTTTGCGCTGTAATAGATGGAACAATAGCGATCTCGGCGGATCGTCTCTGTGCAATGTTATCTGAGCACACAAAAACAACAGGGTTCCTAACTGTTGGTTAAGTTTCAACGTCAAGCTTTACTTGAACACAACTTTAAATAATTCCTATTCAACTACACTCGGACATACGCAGTGTTTACGCGAGAATTTAATTGAACTGACACAGATAAGCTTATAGTTTATCACGGGGATTGCCGTGGGACACGCACGGACAACCTGATAAAATAAAGACTAATCTGTGAGGAGAATATTCGTCCTTGCAGTGGAACACGCACTGAGTGACAATCAGATAAATAAGGAACGTTAGACGAGGAACACGCTCATCCGTCCTTTACATGGTTATTTTAATTACTGCAGTTTTAATTTCATTCAGCTCTCTGACTGATACAAACACACATAACGTTATAGCTATTTGAAAGACTCTGGAACACGCAGACGTCTTAAGCTATAAGTATTTCGGAAATTGAGGGACACGCTCAATCCTTACCTTATCATTGTGTGAGATCTTATATCTTGGGTTATTTTACTGCAGTTTAAAATAAAATAAAAATAGGCAGGCAGCCTAGACTAGAGTAACAGCTCTCTCTGTGTATTCACATTCATTCAAACAGGGCGCGCGGCGCTCGCTGCATACGTCATACACACAGACTCGGAGGTTCGGATCTCTCCTCCGCATACTATGAAAATATAATTACTTCGTATATGCTTACAATTTAGGTTAAACTTCCCGCATTCTTCTCCACCATTTAAATGTAGCGTTTATACGCCCACGTATAAATATTATTAATTATTATTCATAACGGAATATGACCAATAATTAATATTTTAATTATTTTTAATTATCTTCAGAATTTACTGTAGCAGAATCAATAGTATGATCATTTTATCAGTTCATCCAATGAACAGAAAGCATAAACAAGTATTAACTCTAGGAAATATAATATCTTCCTGGTCAAGAAAGAATTAATCCCCAGCTAACAATAAATTACGAAGTAAATTAAGGGTAACAGCATATAGGTAACTTAAATCGAAGTTCAAGACAATAAATCTGATAAGCACATACACAAGTAATCTCTTTTCAAATACAAACAATACTTTATTGATTATATAGGCTACTAACACATGAAGCTAATATCTAACACAAACACACGCACACACACACATACACATTCATACGCGTTGCAGAAAGGGATAGAGTGAGGAAAGAGTGGGTTTAAGAGTGAAAGGATGAAATCTCACGATTCCATATACACTAGACATGACCTGAACGAACCATCAATCATTAATTTAATCCTTCTATCGTTTTAGGCAGGTTATTAAAGTTATATAAATACACCAGTTAAGATTTTAGCCTGCATGGAGGTACTTGCGTATTTGCTTTTGGGGATTCCCTTTTTGTTGCGTGAAAGGGGTTTTCCCGGTCCGTTCGGTCTCCTCGTGCCTGATGTCTGGATCACGTGGTCAGTCACGTGGTGTGCTGGCGGAATGAAAGTCTTTGTTTGAAGCTGGCTTTGCAGAAGAAACGTGGCTCGAAATCTTGTCGCAAAACTTAACTTAGAACCGACACTCACAACGAAAAGAAATGAAACTAAGAAAAGAAAGGAAATTGAGAGTAGATGATGATGGCTTGAATGAAGCTATTTAACCCATGTTCTTCAGATCTTGATTTGGGTTATTTCGTTTGCGCGTTTACATGGTTCCTATAGAGAGAGAGAGAGCTTCGAGAGCAGCGAGAGAGAGAGCGAGAGAGAGCAGCGAGAGAGCTTCGAGAGAGAGCATTGTTTTTGGGTCTAAGGTTTTAAACTAAAACTTTGTCCAACCTCCAGGATGAGTTCTGGCCAATTAGACACTGGCTGAATTTAGGAGGTGAAGTTCTTTTCAGTTCTGATCGTAAATCATGCTTATCTGTGCTCTCCTTACTAACAGAGAGAACAGGGGCCACAGTTTAGACATGATTTCTAATTAAAAGAAGATCAAAACATATTACACCGATATCATTCAAGCCATCTTGCTAGTTGTGTTCGTAAGATAGCATTGATATGAAACAGTACACACTTTCATTCATTCACTCCTTCTAATAGTTAATATAATAACTATTACCTGAATTAAATGGGATCAAAACATATTATCTTATTAAAATATACATATAAGTGGTGGAAACAACCCAGGATTAGGTAGTTGCATGATTGTTTGATCATGAGTCCATTGAAAATTGTTCTTGAATGATTTTATGTATAGTTATTGATAAGAATCAGTTCTCTGGTGAAGAGACAGAACTCTGTTTGTTCAGAGGTCTTAATGATGAGGGGTTCAGGAATGTTGTCGGGGGTTTCAGTAACATCTGCTGGTGTCGATTCTTCTTCTAAAGGGTCTTTTGCAGACTCTCTGGCACCGGGATGGGTGACTTATGGCTCTGGTCTTGGTGATTTGACTCTGGAATGTGCGGACACTGTCTTTATCTTAACCAGTCCTGGTAGGCCATAACGCTAGCCATTGACCAGTGATGTGTTAGTGCCGGGGGCTCCTTCAATTAGTCAGACCGGTGATGATCATGAGACGTTCTGAACAAATCTTCCCCCCTCAGTCATCGAGAAGTAGAGAATTTGAATTAATATTCAAAAAGAAGATTAGTTGGTGGTTGCTTTCTACCCATTGTCGCTACAGTGTGTTATCTCAGAATAAACCCCTTCAGGCTGATGAAGACCCTCTGATCTGTGTTTATTCTGAGATAACAACTGGCTGGATGTACATTATCCCTTACTTGACAATCATTTTTGTTATTACAATTACCATACTGTGTCTTCCACCCAAATAGTTGCAGTAATAACCTGTACCAATAGCCAGTCTCTCTGACCCCAAACACCCAACTTTGCAAGGGAAACTTACATTTACATTTACATTTATGCATTTGGCAGATGCTTTTATCCAAAGCGACTTACATTGCATTTCAAGATACACATTTACATTCTTACCAGTTCATGCTTTCCCTGGGAATCGTACCCATGACCTTGGCGTTGTAACCGGCAACTCTCTACTTTTTGAGCTAAAGGAAGTCTTCAGGAAACTTCTGTATTTTTCAAGTTTTCCGATGTTTTCGTGTCTAATTAAAATTGGAAACTAATTGAAAATGTCCAGTATTGACGAGACCGCTGCGGCAGTCAGCCGCGAAACAAACTGCAAATGTAATAGCCTACTTTTGAGCACTGTCAATGTACGTCTATAAAAGTGGTTGTTTTTGCCAATGACAGACTTGAATCGGACAACATTATTAAAAGGATCTCTACAGATATAAACATTTTTGTTCATTGTTAGATCTTTTTTGTTTAAACACAAATTGCCATTTATCAAATCTCCTCCATCCATTGACATATACAGTAATTTTATCTCGCACACTATCGTAAAACAAACTTTGTTCAAACTCAACAGAAACTCACCAAAAAGGTTTCGGTTTGTCTTTCCGCAGTTCCAAGGTGTAGAAGTCAGGCCACTCAACCGGAGATTGCCGAAAATAACTTCTGCAAATAACAATCGCGGTCCTGACACACATTAAGATAAAATCGGATTTTCTCCAGTCATTGTTAAAAAACAAGCTAACAAAACTGGCAAACTCGATCGCGAGGGAATCAGAGTTCCCTTTCAAAAGCTACAATCGATGCTGCGCTGCTTAGCACATTGGGAACGTCTTTAATCGTGACCAGCTGTGAATATTGTGTGTAACACGTCAATAGAATTGACCCGGAGGTAATATAGCCTCGGTCGATGATGTCATCGGCGCGCACCCGCGACGCAAGGCTATAAATAGATGAGCCACAGGTGCATCATCAGGTCTTTTGTCTTCAGAGGCCATTTTGTGTATGTGTGCGTCAGAAGTCTCTTACTCTCTATCTGTTACAGCTCTTGCTAGGAGTTAGTTTTCAGCTGGCAGTGTGCAGAATTTTCTCTTTTTCTCTTGTAAAGACCACCCATTGGCCCAACGACGGAATCCAACGGTGGGCGAAGGTATAATGCGTGTATGTCTTTTCAGCGCTCCAGTGAAGTTCACTTAATTTATTGGAATTTACTTTCAATATTACTTTAGCTCTATGCTAGCCTGGGAAAACCCAGACAACTTCCGGCAAATTTAGATTTGCTCTGCAAGTAGTCTGGCAAAGAGCTCATTCAAGTCCATTTCCATGGCCTCGAAATCGCGGCACCAATCAGAAACGTTGAAGCGGGCTTTACACGATGACGATCGCCCTGATTGGTTTTAGGTCTATCCAATGCATTTGAGTGACGTCCACTCCGTTGGTGAAGCGCACCAACTTTTAAATGCATTATTATATTCAAATTGCAAACACATGAGGACAGTCTCCATGAAAGACCCACTGGCAGATGAACGTGCTACTACATTTCTCTCCGAAACGGTAGGAAATTAAATTAGATTTAATAGAGGATTTTAACTGTGACAAGATGATTGACAGGGCAGTTTACGTGACAGGACGCACGCGACAGATCCGTCCGGTATATATGACGAAGTAGTATGTCCCAAAGCTTGCCTACTTTTTTGCTACACATTCAAAAGTAAATACCTTTTCTTCACAAAAAGAGTACATACTCATTGGGACGCAGCATATGGCTTTACACGATGACGATCGCTCTGATTGGCGCCCAGAGGCATTTGAGCGACGTCCGTTGGTGACGCCCCTTTGGAAATGATTTGTCTATGGAGCTTTGCCAGACCATAACTCAGTTACTACTGAGAATGGTCTGGTTTTAACCAGGCTAGCTCTATGCTTAATCTGACTCCAATTTCAAATAATTTAAATTTAGATCGCATTTCTTATTAGAAAATAGTCCAATTATTATAAGTTTCAATTATTAATTCACCAAGGGACCCGATGCCGCACAGAGTCACACGCCCCGGGTTTACGTGGATCTCCCGGACACAGCCTCGCCAGTCTGATCTTGGTCAGAGGGTGCAGGGTTTGCTAATACCTCTTAAGTCGGTTGCCGACTGCTCACGCACACAAAAAAGTGTAATTTATTTAGCCACTTCCGTACAACTTGCCAAGTCAGTGATAGACAGAAATCAAAAGGTCTTCAGATGACGCGCCACTGCTCCGTTCATATGCACCTTTAGTTTGACCTATACTGGACACAGAGCTGCGGTAGCACCAGCCTCCTCATAGTCTACTAAAATAATGATTTCAGAAAACTTCAGAATAAATCAAGATGTAACATTTATTTGTCAGGTAAAAATGTATTATGCCAATTACACAAGTGATTAAAAGCCAATTCAGAAATAATAAAAACATGACATCACTTGCTCAAATATGACTCTAAAAATAAGCAATGCATTCCTGACAGAGACACACAGTGATGTGTGAGTGTTTTAACAGGGGAACACTGAAACAGCACTGTACGGGGGATGATCCTGGTTACAGGCTCCCAAAGACTGCTCTGCCACTCACCCTTAAATACCCAGACCAGAACAAAAGGGTTGTACCAATATTTTTTGGTCAGTTCATGTACCCCAGGGGGGTAGCACCTGGTTTCGGGAGATATCTGGAAGAGACATCACCCAGAGAGGAGAACAGGATTCTCCTAAGTTCTCAATCTGTCTCATTAAACCAATCGCACTGAGACACTTAAAATGATACCAAACAAGAAAAGGAAAAGCAATAGATTTACAAGATACATCATATGTGATATATAGACATTCTTAGTGAACTTTTGGTGACTTGAGGAGGGAGAGGGGGATGCAGAGATAAGGGACAGGACTATGTCCTGTGCTCTGTCTTTGCTATCTTCTGTCCAGGGTGCATTTTATGGCTTTATTGCAGGGTGAGTTTTGTCTTAGCAGGAAAATCAGTCCTTACAAGGTCGACTAACAGCAGATGAAGAGTACGCTCGGTAATCTACTGCTTTTGCTGCAGTTCCTGGATGTCAACGTAGGATTTTCTGTCGAATTTCAACCACTGAATTTGCAAAGTGAAATAAAATGGACCGAAAATTGCCTGTTGAATATTATAGGTTGTATTTTTAAACAGTTTTAATATTTTGGAAGTGAAATATGAAAGGTGAATATGGATTATTGAATTTTTAATAATGAAAATGTGTTTTGTGTATATATGTTTGTTTTGAATTGAAATATTCACAGCGTAAATATTCAACCATGTTGAATTTCAGCCCATAAAAATGCAAGCCCTAAAAATACAATGCATTAAAATGCAAGCATGGTTAATGCAATGCATATTTTTTTCAAGTACTGCAATTCAACAGGCTTTTTTGTTTCAAAAACATTTGGCATTATTTTACTTCCATACATATTATTGTAGCAGAGTTTGTGCTGAATACAGTGTAATCAGACTTTAGCTGTGAAAATGTCACAAGTAACAGAAATAAGCATAAATGTCAGAGCATGTCAGAACACCTCCAGGGCCAGAAAACACCTCAGACCCCAGAGGGTTAAGCGTGCAGGGCAACCAATCAGTAGAGCATTACAATAATCTAGCCTTGAGGTCATGAACGCATGAACTAATTGTTCCGCATTTGTCAATGAGAGCATATGGCGTAATTTAGATATATTTTTAAGATGGAAGAATGCGGTTTTACAGAAACCAGACACGTGACTTTCAAATGAAAGATTGGTATCAAAGAGCACACACACACACACACACACACACACACACACACACACCCAGATTCCTAACCGACGACGAAGACGCAGCCATCAAGTGTTAGACAGTATTCTAGGTTATTACGTGAGGAATGGGTTACTATACTTGGCCTTCATGTCTTTCACTTTCATTAAACTTTAAACTACTTTACACTTCAAACTACTTTAAACTGAAAACCTTCAAACTTTAAGATTTTTAAACTAATTCAAACTGTCTGGTCCGGCTTTCTGAAGCCAACTTAAAGCTTGTCTCAACAAACTTTTTTATCTAGTTGTAAGATAACATTCTTTGCACGCATTCTTTGCACATATACTAGGGCATTCAGTTCCTGGAGAGCTGCAGCCCAGCAGAATTTGACACCAATCAAAACAGCTGAACCAGATAAACTCATCTTCAGGGTTACTTGAATACTAAGGGAGGACATGAGCGCCACCCTCTGGTTGAATTAGGCAAGGACAATAAACCTCTTCTAAAAGTCTGTCTGCTTGTGTTCAGCTATTAGAATATACAACTTTTCAACGTTAAAAGAAAAGATAGAGCTACGACCCAGAATCTGCCCAACCTTTATGGTCAGGAGCCACTACTGCATATAAACAAGTTGTATTTAATTGATATGATTTTTATGATTTTTATTATTTAATTGAATATGAACTTTGAATAATTAAGATGAGTTTGTATCTGCTTATTCTATAACAGAACCATTAAAGAAGTTTAAAAAAGAAAAAGTTTTTGGACGCACAACATGTACCGAACTGGAACACATGATTCCAAACTTAATTCTTAATTCACTCAAATCAATACAGAATGACTGTTTTCCAGCCTCCTGCAGGCGTGGCGAGTCTTTCAGTGCTTTTCTTTCAGTCTTGATTTCAAGGCGTTGGAGTTGAGATGGCATCATCTTCGGGTAAGAATCAATTAAATATTAATCAATTAAATATATGCCTATTAGCTATTCATCAAGTATTTATGAAATATTAGCCAACATCAGGTTTACTTCAGTTTAGTTTCACTGCGCTCTTACATTTATGTTTTAAAGTAGCTTTGAACACCAGGAAGAAACTAATAACCAACGTAAAAGGCTCTCACATACATGTTTATAGGCTACATATAAACTTTTATTACACATACATCTATTATCATCTATTATCTATGCAAGGTTATAGTTTTGCATCTTAAAATCGTTTTTATTTTAATATCTTTTTCTATAACTTTCAGTTCCGTTTCATTAATGTTCATTAAAGTTTCATTAATGAGTTTGTTATAGTTTTAAGTTAACATTTTTATTTAGTGACCACATTTATATATATATATATATATATATATATATATATATAAGTTTCAGTAGTTTTACTGAGCAGAATTAACAGAAAACTTCCAGAGTGCAGACCAAAGCAAGAGATTTTAATTTGACATTGACACAAACGTAGCGACAATAAATTAAAGCATGTTGAGACTAATCAGATGTGTAATAGTTGCCTAAAAGAATGCAATTCAAATTAACGGCAAAATGAAGCAGTCGAAACCAGCGCCCCAAACGAATGTTTTTAAACCCTGGTCAAGACTTTTTACTTCATAAATCTAAACAAGAACCTATCAGAGGCGCCTGGAGGAGTTTATCTCAGGCTACACACAGATTTACCCCAGTCACTGAGCGGCTTTGTGTTTTCAGATGAACAACGAAGATAAAATCCTCGCTTTCTTTCCAGTCACGTGAATGCTTCACTTTGCGTGTCGGAATGTTGAATCCAGGCCACTAACCTACTCTACAGGTTTATGGATGTTCAGGTCCATTACCTAACTTTTTGTTTAAATAGCCTATAAGCTATCTTACATTATCATATATAATGCCATTTAAAACTATAAAATAATTTGAACACCAGTTAGCCTACTTGCCTCAAACAACTCTGTTGGTATTATTATAATTAGTATTATTATCATTATTGTTGTTGCATTTAATTTATTGCATCACTTTTGCAGTACACAGTATGTGAATTATTTTATCAGAAAACTAAACACTGTTTTCAACACTACTGATGTTTTAAATCTTTTCCCAGAAACAATCAGAAAAAAGCTACAAGATTTAAGAGGCTTCATTTCTTGATCCCTAGTTTTAGGCCTTTTTGTAAATGTTTCAAAGTTTAGCTGTTTTAGAGATTGTTTATTCATTTTAAAAATAAAAACAGCAATATTTACACCCTCTCATGGTGAGTGAGTTAATTAGCCATTAAAATGCAATTTATCCTTGTGCAAAAACAGAAAGCACAAGCTTTTGTGTCAGGTTGTTATGTTGCAATGCTAAATAGGCCTATAACAGTAAAATTGTGTGTATTACGACCAGTCAGGACCCAGTGTGAGATCCACCAATCAGAGAGGTTCTCGAATCTCAATCGATTTTCTGATTGGTCTAGGCATACTGCTTTATTATTTTACTTTCTCAAAATAACCGATTCACTTTGACAAAATATTAGCTATGGGTGATCTGCCGCTTTGTCAAAGAAGCTTTTGTTTGTAGGCTAGCTGTTAGACATTTATTGGTGTTTTTCTGTTTTGCTGACGGTCTTTGCAGTAGAGAGAGTATTTAAGGCTTCATCTATTAATCTGTGATTCTTTTCCAATTAATTTTTTGGGGGATTTGTGGTATAGTAGCCAATTAATGAATTTGTAAGGGACTGTTCGTTTTTTATTTAAGGGGCTACCGGAGGAGTTTTGAGATCTGTAGTCAAAAAAGACTTGACCCTCCCTTCGCCAGCAATACATTTTTCTACGACCCTCCAAAATGATTGTGAAAAAAGGCATGACCCGGTGGGGAGTATTACTTTTGTTTAATTCATAGAATTACTAAAAGATATTTTGCCACCTAAAATTTCTGGATTTTTTGGTGTCATGTCACATGTGTATTTCCCTCATATTAAATATAAAACGCATGTGTAGACTGATATTTTTCTTATGTCTGGACTGCCTTATTAATGGTGCTCTAAGCGATGTCAAGCGTTTTTTAGGCCAAAACATTTTTTGCAGAAGGGAGGGGAGGAGGGAGGAGAGGGGATGAGGAGGAGGGAGGGTCTATCCTCCGTTTTGTTTGAGAACAATTCGAACGTCAACAAGAAGTAACGTCTCCCGACTTCGCTTAGAGCACCTTTAAAGGTGCTGTATGTAACTTTTTTTATAAAATGAATCCTTTTTTTATTGCCCGTCTGTGAAGGGGTTGTAATCACACATTACAATGATCCACTTTTCGCGTTTTGCTATTACCTCTGAAGGCCAGTATTCCTATTTTTATGTGAAGTCTCCGGGTCGGATTTTCTGCGAAATCCACCGGATGTGACGTGCATGCGCGCTCCCGAGCCTCTCCGTTTTATATATACAGTCTATTGCGACGGCACTGCAGCTAACGACATGGAGTCTGATAACACCAAAAAAACGACCTGCCTCCAGCACAACACAGACTCCAACACAAACTCTGTAGATCATTCTGGTGAATGATTGCGTTTGCATACTGTATGGACACTATGAGTCTCCGTACTGAAGGAAGCGCGCATGCGCATTGGTTCTGCCTGCGCTCGGGTGATTTCCCCCGCGGAGTTTAAGTTGCTAGTTTAGCATGTTGCCTGTGGCCGTATAAGTTGATTGTATGCAACAGAGGTTTATTTAATAAACATATCTGGCTTGGATTCATGGACTCCTCACTCATCTCTACATGGTGTCAGAAGATGAAACGGATCTATCGTCTGTGAGTTTCACGTGCTTTATTTTCTGTCTGGAGCGGAGAAAACTACTGACGTCGTTAAAGTTACGACTAAAGACGTGATGGCGGATGGATTTCGTAGACCAGACCCCCTCGTTTTCGACGGGAACCTCGCCGAGAATTGGCGGATTTTTGAACAAGAATATGATATCTTCATAGCAGCGGCGCACTCTGACAAGCCTGCCAAAACAAAGGCATATATCCTCCTCAATCTCGCAGGAGCGGAGGCCATCGAACGGGAGCGTTCATTTGTTTACGCAGCAGAGGTGAGGGCGCCAGGTGAAGAGGGAGTCGTTGTCGTTCCAGCTGAGTCTAGAGAAGACCCCGAGTGCCTGAAACGAAAATTTCGGGAGGTATGTAACCCTCAACACAACAAAACTATGGAAAGACACAAGTTTCATTCACAAAATCAAAAGCAAGGTGAAAATATTGAATCCTACATCAGTGACTTGAGGATCAAAGCTAACAGTTGTCACTTTGGAAACCTGACAGATGAACTTATATGTGACAGAATAGTATGTGGCATCAGAAATGACAGTATAAGGAAGGCTTTGCTACGTGACAGCGAATTAACTCTAACAAAAGCTATCACAATCTGCCGCATATATGAGATGACGGAGGAAAGTAATAGGACGCTTGCCATGCCCCAAACAGCCACCACTGTCGACGCAATTCAGCCAAATTCCAGCGGGCGGCACCAGAGATCAAAATATAAACCTCAAGCAGGCAAATACGAGACAAAATCCATTACAAATTGCAGCAATTGTGGAAGTAGCCATACGGCGCAGAGAGACAAGTGTCCTGCTTTTGGCCAGCAATGCCATAACTGTAAAAAATTCAATCATTACAAAAAATGCTGTAAGTCCATGTCACACCGCCAAGGCTATGAAAGGAAAAGCTATGCAAAGCACAACGACTACAGAAAATCTGTACACCAGTTAGAACTGGAAAAGTCAGACAACAGCACATGTGATGACACTTTTTATGTGGATGGTGTCGAACTTGACGACAAGTGCGTGAATTCAATTACTCCTCAAACAGAAGGAAAGAATGAAGGATTTGTTACACTGCACATACATAACAAGCCCTTTGAAATGAAAGTAGATACAGGTGCTAAGTGTAACGTGATGTCAAAAGATGCCTTTCAACAGCTTGCTGACGGTGAGCGACCAGTGAAATGCAGCAAAGACACTAACTTAGTGGCTTATGGAGGCAGCAAAATAGAGACTAACGGAATTGTCACACTGCCTTGCTGTTTAGATGGACAGCAACACACACTACCTTTTTTCCTTGTGGACCGAGATGTAGTGCCACTACTGGGATTTCGTGCATGTGTGCGCTTAGGAATTGTCACAATGAGCCCCCACGTTCATCAGGTCAACACTGAGAGCGATGCTGATTTCACTAAACAGATATTCGCACAATACAAAGATGTGTTCAGTGATGAGCTCGGAAAACTCCCTATCACATACTCTATGACACTAGATCCAACTGTACAACCGGTGGTTCGTCCAGCACACCGCATTCCAGTGGCAATGCAGACACGAGTCAAAGCTGAGCTTGACAGCATGCAGAATAAAGGTGTCATAACCACAGTTTCTGAACCTACAGACTGGGTTTCGTCTATGGTAGCAACGCACAAAAAAGACAAACAGGAAATCAGACTGTGTATCAATCCAAAAGACCTCAACACTGCTCTGAAGAGACCCCATTATCCAATGCGCAGCGTTGAGGAAGTTGCCACCCAGATGTCAGGTGCTACAGTGTTCTCTGTGTTAGATGCAAAGAGCTCATTCTGGCAAATATGTCTCGATGACAAGTCATCAATGCTGACCACCTTCAGCACACCTTTCGGGCGCTACAGATTCCTTCGCATGCCATTCGGCATAAGCTCAGCAAGCGAAGTTTTCCAGCGCTCGATGGAACAGCTGTTTGCAGGATATCCGTGTGCCATTATAGTAGACGATATCATCATAGGAGGTCGTGATGCCACTGAACACGACGCCAACCTAAAACAAGTGCTCGACCGGGCCCGAGAGATAAACCTTAGGCTGAACCGTCTCAAATGCAAGTTTCGCCTGGATCAGGTCTGTTATGTTGGCCACATATTTACAAAGGAGGGCCTCAAAGCCGACCCTGCCAAGACCGTGGCGATCACAAACATGCCAGTCCCTCAGGACGTCCCAGCTATGCAGCGATTCCTTGGCATGGTGAACTATCTTGGGAAGTTCATCCCAAACCTAAGCGAGATTGCAGCGCCTCTGAGACAGCTCACACACAAAGACACTGCGTGGTGCTGGTTTCCACAACATCAGCAGGCATTCGACCGTCTCAAGTCATGCTTATCCAGCGCACCAGTCTTATCCTACTACGATGTGAGAAAACCAGTTACACTGACCTGTGATGCGTCATGTTACGGACTTGGTGCTGCATGTTTACAGGAGGAGAGACCAGTCGCTTACGCATCTCGCACGCTCACTGACACAGAAACACAGTACGCTCAAATTGAAAAGGAGCTGTTGGCGGTCGTGTTTGCATGCACCAAATTTAAGGATTACGTATATGGAAAGCCCACTGTCATTGAAACCGACCACCAACCTCTGGTCACAATCCTAAAAAAGCCCATCCACACTGCTCCTGCCCGACTGCAAAGGATGTTACTACAGTTACAAGCCTATGACATCACGCTCGTCTACAAGAAGGGTAAACACATGTACCTAGCTGACACCCTATCACGAGCTCCAAACAAAACTGTCTCACAAAGCCCAGCGGCAAACAATACATTTGAGGTGATGTCCATCAGCTACATTTCAACTAACAGACTAAAGGAGCTCCGGACCCACACAGCACAGGATCAGGTGCTACAGACTCTCAGCACAATCATTCAACGAGGATGGCCTGACAAAGAACGCAGTGTCCACCCATCCATTCGTTCGTTCTTCCCTTACAGAGATGAGCTGGTGGTGGAAGATGGAATAGTTATCAAGGGCCATAAAGCAGTAATTCCGCACTCTCTGCACCGAGAATACATCAATATTGTACATAGAGGTCACCCAGGCTTAGAGTCAACCAGACGCAGGGCCAGGAGCACTGTTTTTTGGCCGTCAATGAACAAAGACATTGCAGAAGAACTGATATCATGCTCCGTCTGTAATAGCACCAGACCACATCAGCAAAAGGAACCTTTACAGCCACATCCAGTTCCAGCGCTGCCATGGTCTACAGTGGCTACCGACATGTTTGAGTGGCACGGACAACAGTACCACGTGCTGGTAGACTCGTACTCAGGGTGGTATGAAATCGACCTTCTCCGTGACACAACTTCAGCAGCTGTGATCACGAAGCTAAAAAGGCACTTTTCTGTCCATGGAACACCTCACACCCTCATCAGTGATAATGCGAGGCAATACACAAGCCAACGCTTCAAGGATTTCGCCGAGCAGTGGGACTTCACCCACATTACCAGCAGCCCGGGGTATCCACAGTCAAACGGACTGGCAGAGAGAGCAGTCCGCAGTGCCAAACTACTGATGGAAAAATCTCACAGAGATGGGACTGATGTGTATCTCAACCTGCTTAACATAAGGAACATTCCCCGTGACCAAGCATTGGGCTCGCCTGCGGAACGTCTTATGTCACGACAGACACGCTCGACTCTTCCTGTCAGCACCAGACTGCTGGAGCCAGCCCCAAAGAACACAAAGCGGGTCAATGCCCAACTCAAAAATAAAAGACTCATTCAAAAGCGCTACTATGATGAATCAAGCCGCCCACTACAGCCGCTTGCAGAGGGACAGGTCGTTAGGATGCAGACCATCAAGGGACACGACAACTTGGGCACCGTGAAGGAAGTGTGCGAGGAACCACGCTCCTACATCATCGAGTCCAACGGAGGGACCTACAGGAGAAATCGCCGCCACATCCTCCCCGTCGCTGAGCCACCACCACGACAGGTCGACCCTGCAGACCTTGATTGTCAGTATGCCGATCCAGCTGCACCAGTCAGTCCCCCATACACACCACACACACCTCGAGAGACCCAGGTATCACCTAGGCCCACCAGTGTGCAGCAGAGGCCTGCTGTTCAGTCTCCAACGAAGGTAACACCAGGTAACACACTGTACGTGACACGCTCGGGTCGCGTCTGTAGGCCTAATCCAAAGTATGAACAATGAATATTTTTCTGTCATGGACTGCAAACCAAAGACATTTAAAGAAGAAAAATATATATATAATTCTGCAGTAGGCTCCATGGGACTCTATAGTTCTGGCTATAGCCATGTTGTGAAAAAAAAGAAAAAAGAAAATGTGTTCTAGTGAAAATGTTTTCAGTTACCACTCGTCAATGCACTGAATTCACATTTGAATGTTGAAATGTTTTGAATGTTAAAAGTACTATTTCATAACATACAAAATTTAACTGTCATAGTGTTGTAAGTTAATGCCTAGCCTTTTATTCAGTTTGCCGTAGAAAGCTCAAACTAAAGAAAGGGGATGTAGATCATTCTGGTGAATGATTGCGTTTGCATACTGTATGGACACTATGAGTCTCCGTACTGAAGGAAGCGCGCATGCGCATTGGTTCTGCCTGCGCTCGGGTGATTTCCCCCGCGGAGTTTAAGTTGCTAGTTTAGCATGTTGCCTGTGGCCGTATAAGTTGATTGTATGCAACAGAGGTTTATTTAATAAACATATCTGGCTTGGATTCATGGACTCCTCACTCATCTCTACAAACTCCAAAAAAAAAAAAATTATCTGCTGAAGCTCGTCAGGCCAAACGTCAATCGGATCGACTCAGGACGAAAACACGGATCAACATTGGCAGAGCGTTTCATAGGTTTCATATCGCATATCGTTACAGCCCTACATCTTACACATCACACTCCACTGTTATGGTGACAATTTCAATAGATTTACTCACTAACATTGTGGAAACACAATAAGCATGAAAAATAAAATATGGTAGTATCGTGCTACAGCGCTCATTCTATCAGCTGCAGTTCTAGCGCCTCAGTCCCAATACTATAAAACGACACTCGGTTTACTAACGTAACCTCGGTTCTCTCTAGAGAGGGAACGAGTGTTGCGTAAGTTTAGCTTACACTACAGGAAAACTAAAAATTAGCAAAAAATTATCCTTAATTTTTAAACATGTAAAACGTATTTGCTGCAGCAGGCAGACATAGGCGAGATAGCTCACGCGCCTATTGGCTGCTCTGCGGCAACTGCTGCAACCTATCAGTGCGTCTTGGCATGACTCCAGTGCCAATGGGAAGCCTTCCCGCGCCACGTCATGACCCGCCAAAAGGCAGGAAACGCACAGAGCATGGCGGTCCCCGTCGCTGAGGACGGCTCCGCACGAGCCGCAGAAGGAAGGAGGCATTTAGAAATGCCGGCTCTATTAGATAGAAACGTGTGTGTTGCGGCGGCGAACACACACGGAGCAGTAAAGGATATAAGCGCCGGATAGCGCAGCAGGTACTGCGAGTGAAGGCGGCAAAATTCCAACCGGCGTCCTCAAAACTCGAGCTCGTCCCGCTGAAGTGCTGTTCAACGCGGCAGCTTCTACTCTCAGAGATCCAGCGATGTGAAGTCACTCGCTGAAGGAGACGAAATCATTGTGCAACCTGGGCGATGGCTTCCCATTGGTGCTGGATTAATGCCAAGCCGCACTGATAGGTTGCAGCAGTTGCTGCAGAGCGGGTGTTGCGACCTAGAAGTATAGAAGTATTGTTTTATAATTTTATAATTTCATAATGGGTATATGTTTAGAATTCTGTAAGGGAAAGCATTATAATTTCATTGTAATTTCATTTGATAAATATTCTGGATATTATTCGGGTATATGTTACTGAGAGGTGAAAGTTCAGTTACGATGATGTCATCAGCGAGCGCACGCGCAGAAGGGGGAGAAACAGAGACGAGTGAAGTGATCGTCTAAAATATCACTGATGCATGAAGATTTTGTGTTGCTTTGTGTAAAAAAATAATTCCAACAGAACTGGCAAAATAAAGTTGCAAAAGAGAAGACGGAGTCTGTTTTAAGGGTGCAACATGAACTTGGTGTTTCCGCCCGGTTGGAGTTAATCACGAAGCAAGCAAGATGAGCCACGAGTGATTCAACATCGTCAAAAACTGCAGTGCTCCAGACGAAACAGTGAAGGTAAAAGTTTCCTATCATGTCAAAAGTGCAACAGATGTCGTCTGAGTGGGAAACGCTTGTAGCTGAGATAGAATAAAAGTTACTGACACTGACAGCATCAAATTTGAACGATATATGCTGGGCACTCAGTCTAACAGTGGAAACAAGTGAAAAAGACCTACCTCGTAAGCTACGGAGAAATATCCTCCAGTATTTGGAAGGGGAAGATGTTATTTCACAAGAGGATGAAGGAATGTCTCTATTGCTGCAAGTAAATGACAAAATCGAGGAAATCAAAGGGAAAAGTGACGCTAATACAGTATTCCAGCCGCAACAAATCGCGGAAGAGCGCCGCCCGGTGGTCGAAAATGTTATTGCACCCGACAGTCCAAATGAACAAGGAGAAAATGTTTCTGGCCCAAATGCAACAGGAGCAGCTTCTCAAAATGTTTCCTTTGTCCATCCACTGTACAGAAGAGAATTAAAAATAATTGGACAAATTGGAGAACCAAGTCAAAAGGATAAATTAGCGTACACTAGTTTAGAAAGACAAATCCAAAGAGCACTAAAAAAAGGATATGATGAGGGAGAAGTCGTAGAAGCTGTCATTCAAGCTATAGCTCCAGGAACAAAACTGAAAAGTTATCTTGAAAGTAGAGTTGATCTGTCATTGCAAGCACTCAGACAGATATTACGGACTCATTACATTGAGAGGGATGCTACAGACTTGTACCACTCTCTCACGCGTGCTGTTCAAGATTCAAAAGAAACACCCATGCAGTTTCTAGTGCGAGCAATGGATCTGAGACAACAAATTGTCTTTGCTTCAGAAAGAGCTAAATCTGGTTTGAAGTACAGTACAGAGCTAATCCAAAATCAGTTTCTCCAAACAGTACTCACTGGCCTCCATGATGATGCCATCCGTGCAGACATAAAGCCATACTTACAGGATTCAAAAGTTAAAGATGAAGTTCTTTTGGAGAAAATGACAGCTGCATACACTCTGGAAATGGAAAGAAAGAATAAGTTGTCAACTACATCAAAAACAAAGACAATAAAAATAGCAGCGGTTGGTGAGGAAAGCGAGGAATGTGGAAAGGAAAGCTACATTCACAAACCAAACAATAAGAATAAACACTGTGAGACAAACAAACGTGATACACTGATGGAAAAGGTTGACCAAGGTAATAAAGCTATATGTGAAGCTATTCAGGACCTCACCACTCAAATTGCTAGTCTTCACCAGGCCTCTAAGCCCCAACCAATGAGAGTGAGTGAACAACGAAACCGAAAATATCGACCACAACCAAAGACTGTAAACAGGAAACAGTGCCAGCAGTGTCAATTGTCAAATCCGGATGGAAGATGTAATCACTGTTATAAGTGTGGCAGTGCAGAACACTGGACATCAGGTTGTAGAATGAGAAATACCTCAGCCAATACAAGCAAAATTGAAATTCACTCTCATCCTGCCGAAAACGCTGAAAACGTGGAGCTGTTCAGCTTAAGAGCACCACTCACTGGCAAACAACGACAAACAGCCAAACTAGTAGGGAAAAGATGCCTGGTTCGAGCCTCCCTAGGGGGAGTTGACACTTCAATACTGTGGGACACTGGTTCACAAGTATCAATAGTGGGAACTAACTGGAAAAGAAAATACCTACCAGATGTCAAGGTGAGACCAGTGGAGGAGCTGCTTGAGGAGGGAGCATTGGAGCTTTCAGCTGCGAACGGAACGGACATTCCTTATGATGGATGGATGGAAGTTGAATTCACCTTGTCTAAGAATGCTGTGGCTGGGATGAGTGACAAACCTGTTGTAGTCCCAATCCTGGTTGCCAGCAGTGACATTGAACGCCCCATCATTGGCTTTAATGTGATTGAAGAACTAGCATTGACAAACGACACCTGTGGAGACTGTACTCCTTCTGGTCACATGGTGGAAAAGCTGTGCTCAGCTCTGGAGGTAGGGCGCAAAACGGCGAGAGCTGTCTTGTCTGTTTTAAAAAAACAAAAGCTTGAGAACCAACCCCACATAGCCAGAGTAGGCCGACAACCAGTGACAATCCCAAAAAACAAAGTGGTAGCAGTGCCATGTGGCCGGCTAAATAAGAGAGTGTTTAGTTCGTCACATGTAGTGTTGGAGCCGAACCATGAGACACCATGGCCAACAGGTTTAGTCATTAGAGAGCAGTTAATCCAGCTCCCTTCAGAAGATAACAGTAAAATAGATGTTACTGTTGAAAACCTGACTGACAATGACATTATACTGAGTAGTCGCACAACACTTGGATGGCTGCACAGTGTTGGTGCCATTTACCCGTCACAGACGATGTCTACGATTGATCAGAGACCTGAGGCACGAGATAGCAGTAGTGTCACCTCATTTGCACAGCAACCCAGCCAGATACCACAAGCTGAGCCCTGGGATCCACCTGTAGACCTGAGCCATCTGTCAGATGACCGACGGCAACAGGTACAACAAATGCTCAGAGAGGAATGTGATGTTTTTGCAAAGGATGATTGGGACACAGGGTGTATCAAAGATTTGCAAATGGACATACAATTAAAAGATAATGTGCCTGTGCAGAGAACATACAATGCAATTCCTAGACACCTCTACCAAGAAGTGAAAACTCACATACAGGACTTACTCAGTCGAGGCTGGATCCAGAAGTCTTGTTCGTCATATTCTTCACCAGTGGTATGTGTCAGGAAGAAAGACGGAGGTCTACGCCTGTGCATAGACTACAGACTGCTGAATGGGAAAACACAGCCGGATCGTCATCCAATCCCGAGAATACAGGAGATCCTGGAAAACCTGGGGGGCAACTCCTGGTTCACAGTGTTGGACCAGGGCAAGGCTTACCACCAGGGCTTCATGAGTGAGAAAAGCAGACCCTGCACCGCATTCATAACACCATGGGGACTGTATGAATGGGTGAGGATCCCGTTTGGACTCACTAATGCGTCTGCAGCTTTTCAGCGCTACATGGAGGGATGCCTGGGAGATCTGAGAGATGAGGTGTGTGTCCCTTATTTAGATGATGTGTTAGTGTTTAGCTCCAGCTTTGAACAACACATCCAAAACGTGAGACAGGTACTTCAGCGGCAAAGAGAGAGTGGTATAAAACTGAGGCCAAAGAAATGTGACTTTTTCAAAAGTGAGGTCTGTTATGTGGGTCGAGTAATCTCTGCAGAGGGATACAAGATGAATCCCAAAGAGGGGGAAGCAGTTCAAGCACTGAAACATGAGACACCAACCACTGTGCGAGAGGTGAGAAAGCTGATGGGTTTCCTCAGTTACTATAGATCCTATATACCAGACTTCTCCAGGATAGCCAAGCCTCTTTACGAACTGTTAGCAAAGCCCAAGTCTGAACAGACGCAAAGCCAAAAGAGAAGGAATGTAAGCCGTAAGTCTGCTCAGTTGCCACCGTCCTATCCTGTCCAGTGGACAATAATTCACCAAGACATACTGAACAGAATGGTGGACCAGCTGACAAATCCACCAGTGATGGCATATCCAGACCTGGAGAAACCCTTTGTTCTTCACGTGGATGCCTCAGAAGAGGGCTTAGGTGCAGTTTTGTACCAGCGTCAAGAGGGTGTTCTTAGGGTCATTGCCTATGCCTCACGGACACTGTCACCGGCAGAAAAGAATTACAAGCTACATTCTGGCAAATTAGAATTCTTGGCACTAAAATGGGCCATCACGGAACGTTTTCGTGACTATCTGTTCCATGCACCTGACTTTGTTGTATATAGTGACAATAATCCCTTGACTTATGTCACAAGGTCAGCTAAACTCAACGCAGCAGGACATCGCTGGGTGGCAGAGCTGGCGGATTATAGATTCACATTAAAGTACAGACCCGGAACAGCAAACAGGGATGCAGATTTCCTGTCACGAAGACAAAAGCCCATTGAAGAGATCATGCGAGAGTGCACAGAGGAATGCCCTCAGGAAGCTATCAAATGCATCGGAAACGCTGTAGAAAAAGATAAAACCGAGGATGTTGATTGGATCTCTGCTGTCACATGTAACATTGATGCACTGCCAGATGGGTGTAACATCTTAGAGCCAATCCAGCCCCTTGCAGTGGAAGACATCAGAGTTGCTCAAAATGCAGACTTAGCCATTAGCAGAGTTCTGGCTTTGAAAAAAACACATGCATCCTTGAAACATAAAGACAAGCTGGCAGAAAGTGACGCAGTGAGACAACTTCTCCGAGAGTGGCCCCGTCTAAGGATTGATGGAGATGGCATCCTCAAAAGAGAGACTGCGGCAAGAAAGCAGTTAGTTGTTCCTGAGTCCCTGAAGCCTATTGTGTACAAACATCTCCACGTGGAAATGGGACACTTGGGTGCTGATCGAATGATGGCACTCGCAAGAGAACGGTTCTTCTGGCCAAAAATGAGACAGGCAATGGAACACTATGTTACCCAGATGTGTCGCTGCATAAAAAGGAAAAAACCAAACAGAATAATCAGGACACCTATCCAAAGCATTGAGACTTCTGCACCGTTTGAAATGATATCCATTGACTACGTACACTTGGACAAGTGTAAAGGGGGTGAGGAGTATATACTTGTAGTTGTGGATCATTTTACCAAATACGCACAGGCCTACGCAACAAAGGACAAGTCTGGGAAGACCGCAGCCAGAAAACTCTTTGATGATTTTATTATGCGTTTTGGTTTCCCATCCAAGATACATCATGATCAGGGAAAAGAGTTTGAAAATACTCTCTTTCGTAAGCTACAAGACTACTCTGGTATTCGCCATTCACGCACTTCCTACAGAGCGCTTCAACAGAACGTTGCTGGGTATGTTGCGCACGCTTGAAGAGTCTCAGAAGTCAAGGTGGAAAGAACACCTAAACAAAGTGGTCCATGCTTATAACTCAACTGTTCATGAAGCGACGGGATTCTCTCCATTCTTCCTTCTCTTTGGTCGTGAGCCAACTTTACCAGTCGATCTAATGTTCCCCAAGAAAGGAGGAGAAAGGAACCAGTCACAGACTGACTATGCAGAGAAGTGGAGAGAGGTCATGCATGAAGCCTATGCTATTGCGAGGCAAAACATGAAGAAAAGTGCAAGGAGAGGACAGAAAAATTACAATCAGCGCACATGGAGTTCTGTTCTGGAGCCAGGTGATCATGTTCTGGTGAGAAATCTCACACCCAGAGGCGGTACTGGAAAGCTACGTAGCCACTGGGAAGATATGATTCATGTTGTCAAGGGAAGAAAAGGCCCTGATAGTCCAGTATACGTGATTGAACCATCCCAAGGAACAGGGAGAAGACGAGTGTTACATCGTAACTTACTTCTACCATGCCCTTATCTGGTTGACGAGCCAGAAAGTCATGAACCCGACCTTGGAGAGAAAAGCAAAAGAAGAAAAGCAAAACAGACAACAAGAAAGGATCATACAGCCAGACATGATACTTACCGAACAGACACCGACAGTTCCAGTGAGGAGGAGTATTGTCTCTGGACAACAGAGAGACATGCTAAGACACCTCTGAATGCTGAAGCAGAAGAGTTCTGTCCAGGAACAGAGATACTCAGAGACAGGCCTGAGAGGGTGCTTGTTCCAGAGTTACAGCCTGAAAAAGAGCCTATTGAGGAGAGACATAGCTCTGAGAGAGAGATTGATGTGCCAGCTGTTGAATCAGAGGATGAGCAAAGTGATACTGAGATGTGGAGGAACAGGCCAAGGAGAGCTAGGCAGCCCAGGCGTATCTACACCTATGACCAGCTAGGCCAGCCAACCTTTCAACAGCTGAAGACTTACCATGTTGGTGTGAAGACATCTGCAGGAACTGCCTGTGACTCCTCTGCCAGATCATCATTTGTGTATCCTTTCTATCATGCAAAGATATAAAACACTCAGAGATAATCTTAGTATGTTAGTTTATAGTTAATGTTTATCAATCACAAGTTACAGTTCATGGTAATAGCTAACACGTAATACAGAACAGGAAATCTGGATAGTTATTTAAGTAATAAGTACAGAAATGAGTCATTATCCTAGTATATTGGAATTAAGACAGTAGTGTAATATACGAACAGTAGTTACAGGAACAGTAGTTGTGTGTACACTTACGGTATAGATTACTAAATGCATGGCTTTTGAATATGTAGACACATAAGTCTGGGTGTACATGGTATTTTCCTTGTCCCTTTTGTGAAGATTGGGGGGCCCACCAATACTTCAATGGATTATTCACCCTTTCATACTAATGGACTATGGATACTTAGTCTAGTATTGCTGCCATGAGAGACTTGAAAAAAAAAAAAAAAAGAATACTGAGAGATAATATGTTGATCAGCCTGTAATGTATGATGCGTGCAGAAATACTTAACTGTTTACTTACCTTCCACTATGTGTTCTGTTATAGAGACATTGTTGATTAATAATGTGAAGATAGGAAAGAAAATGTTTGGAGACATTTTTTTTGTTAGTGGGGGAGGGTGTTGCGACCTAGAAGTATAGAAGTATTGTTTTATAATTTTATAATTTCATAATGGGTATATGTTTAGAATTCTGTAAGGGAAAGCATTATAATTTCATTGTAATTTCATTTGATAAATATTCTGGATATTATCCGGGTATATGTTACTGAGAGGTGAAAGTTCAGTTACGATGATGTCATCAGCGAGCGCACGCGCAGAAGGGGGAGAAACAGAGACGAGTGAAGTGATCGTCTAAAATATCACTGATGCATGAAGATTTTGTGTTGCTTTGTGTAAAAAAATAATTCCAACAGAACTGGCAAAATAAAGTTGCAAAAGAGAAGACGGAGTCTGTTTTAAGGGTGCAACACAGCCACTAGGCGCACGAGCATGTTTAATAATTAAGGATAATTCTTTGCTTCAGGTTTCTCGTGAAAAGGAGTTTTCCCGTAGCGTAAGCTAAACTTTATACGCAACACGAGAGTACTCTCGTAAGAGAACTCGTCGAAGTACATTCACATCACATGTTAATGCAGCGGTAGAGTTACACTCACATGACACTGTACTTATTCGCAATCACAAAGTTAATTATTTGCTTGTGCTTTAAAGCTTTGCCGGGTAAACATGTCATTGGCGTTCTGTTCTGACATGATGCAGTTTTTCTGAGCTTGCGCGCAAACTGTCAAACAGCGCAAACTGGATTTTTGTAGGGTCAGACTGATAGCGATGGGAGGCCGAGACTGAGAGAGCTACATGGAAAATATGCACCAAACAAGCCACTTTGAAATTTTACTGTTTTCATGAATATAAAAGTTGGGTGACCCTCCCCTTAGACTAAAAAAAGTTGGGTGACCCTCCCCTCAACAAAGAATAAAAAGACATGACCCTCCCCTATTTTCCTCCGGTGGTCCATTCCATAAATACCGAACTAAGTTGAATTGTAATCTTGAAATACAGTGTAGATGTTCTGAAGATAAGAAACATCACCAGTCAAGTCAAGTCAACTTTATTTATATAGCGCTTTTAACAATATGAATTGTTTCAAAGCAGCTTTACAGTGATAATAGGAAATTACAGTAACACAGATTGTTTTGGCTTTACAGCAGCTCTAGGATAAAGTTATTGTCCAGCTAAAGTTAGTTTTAATTTAGCTTCTGCCGCTCATTCACACAAAACAGTGCCAAACGCAAAAACGCTGAAATAGGTTCAAAGGTGCAAACGATTATCTGTTATCTCTGCGCAAACACCTTTCGTCGTGCACATGTGCATCACGTGTTCAGTCTAGGTATGCGCATTTGAATATTCATAGATGCCACCTACGTCACTACAAATAGAACGCCGCCATATTTGCGACCGACTCGCCCGGTATGGCGGCCGAAACTGCCCATTTGAATGAGAGAGAGAGACAGAGATACCTGGAGAAAATTTATATTTTAGGCTCCGATCCTTATTTTTTACCCCCAGTTTTCTTTAGTCCATTATTATCTCCCCCAGGCTTGCCCCGATTGGCCTTTCATTATATAGAAATACTTAAGTCATAGAGCTTCATGGCGCGCGTTCATGAGAGTCGAGGCGATGTCATGAATGAATCTATGAATCTGCAGCTGTTCGGCTGGCATGAATGAATCTATCTAATCCGTCCATCAGCACAGCCAGAGACATCAGCCGAATATCATAAAAGACTGCCATATCTGTCCGAAAGAACAGATGTTCAATTACAGAGAGAAGGTTTAACACACACAAATATCGAAATGAAAGAATCTTTCGAGTCGAATCTTTTTGAATGATTCGGCTGCGATTAAAAGCTATCAAGTAATAAGCTCAGTCTCAGTGATTATAATATAACGACTTAAATTGCAGTTTGTTCGTCACATAAAGCTATCATATGAATAAATAACGATATTAATATAACGGACGAGTCATATTAGATCACTTTTATGATACTTTTGTGATGTTTTTTTTTTTTTTTTGTCTTTTATTATTATTATTTTTTGCGTGACAGCCCTCAGTAGGCTAATGTTACTCATTCACTTTCATTACATCGACAAGAAGAGTCTCCATTAGGCTACATATTCAAAAATGTCCCTTTTGTCTTCCACGGAAAGTAAACTTAAGGATCTGCACATGAAGGTGCACGTGAGTACGGCAGAATTATCATTTTTGGAAGAACTAGTCCTTTAATATGCATTTCAAGGCTGAGATTATGCATCGTCTGCAGAGCTAACGTTAACGTTACTTACACAAAATAACATCTAAAGCGCATGTGACGAAGACAATATCTTTATGAACTTCAGAAAAATATTTATTAGATTAGGTATTAACTAACAGACAGACAGACAGACAGACAGTTATATTCAAAACAACCCCAAATCTTACTAACTTACCATGATAAAGTGCATTTAAATAGATCCAACAATAAAATGAAGACAAAACATTATCTGTCGTATCTGTCTATAATGTTGGCCACTGAGAGTATAATGGAAATATAATTAACCACAAACCAACATGAGACTTCAAGTCTTTTAAATAAATGATTCTCTCTTCTCTCTTCTTTTGGTATAGAATAAAATACCAGTTCAGGTTTCCTCTTTCGGCTGTTGTTGCAGCCAACTGCACAACATATTGCAGGCATTACTGAGACCGCCGCGGTCGCAAAGATGGCGGCGCAAAGCTACAGTGACGTCATGTGAATCGAATGAATATATGTGCACAGGCGTGTAATCCTTCTTTACAAATCAACCCTCAACAAACTACTTGTCTGGCCTTAAAAATGTATAATACTGAATTTTTAATCTGTATCGTAGCCATGTGGTGACTCTGTATTCTAGAAAATAATACAGAATACAGAATAAATCCTCCTGTGAGATGATGTGACTTCTGACACAGAATAAGGCAGTCGTGTATTTACAAGTCATGTTTAATCAAAGCGTTTCAATCTTCTGTTTATTCAGAGACAGCGATAGGGATTTCCTGGAATGATGTGCATTATTGTACTTCTGTGGCAGGGCATATTTATCGTGTTTGTGTGAGAGCGCCCTCTGGCATTCAGAAGGGGCAGTATTTACTACCTGTCACGGTGTGGGTTTGTGTCTGGTTCCTTGTTCTTGTCTGTCATGTAATTCCCTGCTTGTCATGTGATCCTGCCATGTGTTTTGTCCCATGTTCAGCTGTTCCCCGTTATGTTGATTAGTCTTCCCAGGTGTTTCAGTTTAACCACGCCCCCTTGTTATCTTGTTAGCTTGTGTTCCCTTGTATTTAAGCCCTGCGTTTTAGTTCAGTCCTTGTGAGTTCTTCATGTTGTAATGGTTGCTGTTGTCTCTTTGTTCCCGTCCTGAGTTCCTGATTTCCTGATTCCTGTTCTGAGTTTTCTGTTGTGTACCCTGGATTACCTGTTTGTTGTTTATTAAAGTGCTTGCAATTGGATTCATTCTCCGCTTCATTCCTGCCAGCGCCGTTACAGAAGAACTCACCATCACTGAATCCAGCAGCATGTTTGCCAGTGTCTCTTCCCCAGCCACCGAGCGGGAGAGAGAACAATCTTTTGAGGGGACCCGGTTGGTCATATTTCGCAGGACCCATGGAGGCCGCCGTAGAGGAGGTGGTCGAGAGGAGTCCCGACACCACTCTCCACTCTGGCCCCTCTTTGACCCTGGGTTGGTGATGTCCAGCCCAGCGCCCCATTCGCCACGGGTTCCATCCAGCACAGAGCCTGTTCAGGTGGTCCCGAGTCCGGTGGTCCCAGTTTCGGTGGCCCCGAAACGGAGGAGGAGAAGAAAGACTTCCTCCATGCCATTTCCGGTGGTCCTGAGTCCGGTGGTCCCAGTTCCGGTGGTCCCGAGTCCGATGATCCCAGTTCCGGTGGTCCCGAGTCCGGTGGTCCCAGTTCCGGTGGTCCCAGTTCCGGTGGTCCCAGTTCCGGTGGTCCCGTGTCCGGTGGTCCCGTGTCCGGTGGTCCCAGTTCCGGTGGTCCCAGTTCCGGTGGTCCCGAAACACAGGAGGAGGAGAAAGGCTCCCTCCGTAACTGTTCCGGTGGCCTTGAGTCCGGTGGCTCCTAACACGGAGACCATCCCGGAGGTGACTGCCGTACCTGACGCACCGCCCAGGCATCTTGCTCTGCCCGCGCCGCCCAGGCGTCTTTTGGTCTGCCCGCGCCGCCCAGGCGTCTTGCTCTGCCCGCGCCGCCCAGGTGTCATGCTCTACTGGCCCCGCCCGAGCTGCTCGCACTGCCTGCACAACCCCAGCAATCCGTCACGTCTGCCGGGCCTGTGTCTTCGGACAAGATGGCAGCCAAAGATACTGTTCACGTCACGTCTGCCGGGCCTGTGTCTTCGGACAAGATGGCTGCCACAGAGACTGTTCACGTCACGTCTGCCGAGCCTGTGTCTTCAGACAAGATGGCCGACGCCAAGCCTGTTCACGTCACGTCTGCCGAGCCTGTGTCTTCGGACAAGATGGCCGCCACCGAGACTGTTCACGTCACGTTTGCCGAGCCTGTGTCTTCAGACAAGATGGCCGACGCCGAGCCTGTTCACGTCACGTTTGCCGAGCCTGTGTCTTCGGATAAGATGGCCGCCACAGAGACTGTTCACGTCACGTCTGCCGAGCCTGTGTCTTCGGACAAGATGGCCGCCGCCGTGCCTGTGTCTGTTCCTGAAACTGAGCCGGTGCCTGTGTCTGCTCCTGAGCCGGTGCCTGTACAAGTTCCTGAGCCGGTGGTGTCTGTTCCAGAGCCGGTTCCTGTTCAAGTTCCTGAGCCGGTGGTGTCTGTTCCTGTTCCTGTTCCTGAGCCGGTGGTGTCTGTTCCAGTTCCTGAGCCGGTGGTGTCTGTTCCAGTTCCTGAGCCGGTGGTGTCTGTTCCAGAGCCGGTTCCTGTTCCAGTTCCTGAGCCGGTGGTGTCTGTTCCAGTTCCTGAGCCGGTGGTGTCTGTTCCAGAGCCGGTTCCTGTTCCAGTTCCTGAGCCGGTGGTGTCTGTTCCAGTTCCTGAGCCGGTGGTGTCTGTTCCAGTTCCTGAGCCGGTGGTGTCTGTTCCAGAGCCGGTTCCTGTTCCAGTTCCTGAGCCGGTGGTGTCTGTTCCAGTTCCTGAGCCGGTGGTGTCTGTTCCAGAGCCGGTTCCTGTTCCAGTTCCTGAGCCGGTGGTGTCTGTTCCAGTTCCTGAGCCGGTGGTGTCTGTTCCAGAGCCGATTCCAGTTCCTGAGCCGGTGGTGTCTGTTCCAGAGCCTGTTCCAGTTCCTGAGCCGGTGGTGTCTGTTCCAGAGCCGGTTCCTGTTCCAGTTCCTGAGCCGGTGGTGTCTGTTCCAGAGCCGGTTCCTGTTCCTGTTCCAGTTCCTGATCCGGTGGTGTCTGTTCCAGAGCCGATTCCAGTTCCTGAGCCGGTGGTGTCTGTTCCAGAGCCTGTTCCAGTTCCTGAGCCGGTGGTGTCTGTTCCAGAGCCTGTTCCTGAGCCATGGCCGCCCGAGGGGTCGTCTCCGCCGTGGCCGCCCGATGGACTGTCCGTTCCGCCCTGGCCGACCGAGGGAAAGTCTCCACCCTGGCTGTTAGATGGACTGACATTCCCGCCCTGGTCTGTCCCTCCCGTCCCGCCCTGGTCTGTCCCTCCCATCCCACCCTGGTCTTATGGAGCGTCTGGTAGCCGCTCCGTAGGGAGGGGGTAATGTCACGGTGTGGGTTTGTGTCTGGTTCCTTGTTCTTGTCTGTCATGTAATTCCCTGCTTGTCATGTGATCCTGCCATGTGTTTTGTCCCATGTTCAGCTGTTCCCCGTTATGTTGATTAGTCTTCCCAGGTGTTTCAGTTTAACCACGCCCCCTTGTTATCTTGTTAGCTTGTGTTCCCTTGAATTTAAGCCCTGTGTTTTAGTTCAGTCCTTGTGAGTTCTTCATGTTGTAATGGTTGCTGTTGTCTCTTTGTTCCCGTCCTGAGTTCCTGATTCCTGTTCTGAGTGTTCTGTTGTGTACCCTGGATTACCTGTTTGTTGTTTATTAAAGTGCTTGCAATTGGATTCACTCTCCGCTTCATTCCTGCCAGCGCCGTTACACTACCAATCAGCCGCACTCCACTGACAAGTTGTGCATAAGATAATCGCAGCCTTCGCCAAATCGCGTGCGGTTTTATTGCGATTAATCGCGTAGCCCTTATATAAAACCATAATAAATAAAAACTTGATAATTTACAGCTGTGTACAACTATTTTCCTTGGAACAAATAAATTAATTATACAAACTCGTAGCTGTTGGTGAGAAATTTATTTTATTTATAATTGTTATGCTTAAATGAAAATATTCTGACAGTGGGACTTGATAACCACAGGCTACTCGCTCCCACTGTATAAAAAATGCCTAAACACAAGTTAAAAACTATACGCACCTTTACAAAGAAACTGACATAATTTCATAACAAACATTAATTATATATTCCTCTACCCACCTAATAAATCTAATGCAATATAAATCACTATATTTACTATTATACTGTATAATATTATAGTAAATGTATATTTACTATATTTATTTATTACTACATAGTATTCAATATAAATATTGCACATTTCTGCCCAACCCATGGTCAATTACTACAGTACATTCATGGTAAATGTTTGATTAGGGTGAGGGTGAGGGTGATTAGGGGATTTAAAGTCTTCTAATTTCGTTCATGCCACAATGTTTCTCCTTCTTTCCTCATCAGTCCTGTTGGGAATGTTAAATAGTTAATGTTACTAGTTAAATCATCGAGTGATTTGTGGTTTGTAACAGAGAGCTTTCTGTCGAATTGAAACACTTCCCACTGGTTGTCGCAACGCTGTTTAATATAGTGTCCGGGACCGGGAGTAAACACAACTCTGTGCTGGGGAAACCGCTTCAGATGATTCAGTGACGGAGCGGTCCAAATGAATCCGAATAGTTTTAGACCGTTATGCATGCGTGTTTAGAAAGAATCGAACCAAAAGAATGAGTCATTCACGAATGACTGGTATCGCTGGTTCAGTCGACATAAATTCGGGACCCATATAATAACTGCTAATATATTTGCATGTAAAAAGTTTATCAGGTCAATCGGAGCGAGTATCAAACTAAATTAGCCGCACTGCCAGGAAAAGAGGAGGAGGGAGGTTGGTACAGTTGGGCCGGATGGAGATGATTGGCGGGCCGCCAATTGAATAGCCCTGCTCTATGTGATGATATCTAGGTGAAAGAGGCTCTATGTGATGCGATTTATCTGACCTGGGTGACGTGAGACAGCTAGCAGATGGTCGATTTAGCCAGTCTGTCTGCTTCCTGACCTGAGCCATAATTCATGTAAATTACCTAATTCACACAGTAATTTCACCAATTAAATTGATGTTGATCTGTGTATCATCAGCACACTGTTCTGTACTCAATTAATTCTGATTAGTTATTCCAAACATTGTGAAGTCACAGCCTTTAGTTGCAGCACAAATGTTGTTTAAACCATCTGTTCTCTCTCTCTCTCTCTCTCTCTCTCTCTCTGTGTGTGTGTGTGTGTGTGTGATTTTCCTCACTAGCAGCAGCAGCAGGTGGAAGTGGTCCAATCTTTGAACGCCCTAACAGTAAGTAAATTAAATCACTGGCAGTGATATAAAAGGTACATTGTGAAACTTTTGTCACTCTAACTGTCAGGGATGTGGGCAAGAGATGAAGCAGGGAAATTAAAGCTTTATTAATAATAAAAATAAAACAAAATACAAACAAAAACTACTCCAAGGGGGAAACTTGACTTGACCACAAGAGGAGTAAACAAGGGTAAACATTCGACGACGAACCAGCAGAGGACTGAAAACACAAGGAGAATAAATAGGGAGAGCAAACAAAGCAGGTAACGAGGGAGGACACAAATTTTTCATAGGCATTTTCATTCAATACTTTATGTACTGCACAATATAGCGTCTGTTTGTACAAGAATAAAGTTCAAAATAAGCCTGTACTATCAATGAAATGGGGTCTACGTTTTTAAATCAGACGCTGTTCTATGGAGGCGTGTAAAGGACAGGTTTTAGGCTAGTGCAGCGGGGCTCCTGGCCTGATAGTTAAAACTCAACTTGATTTTGGCCTCGTTGCTTGAGGTCCAAGGTTACTGACCCCATCCGGCATGTTGTTAGCCCTGGCTTGCACTGGCCCGACAGTGGAAAAGCGGCTAATGTGGCTAGGCAGATGTGTCAACTTAAAGGGATACTCCACTTTAAAATGAAAATTCTGTTATCATATACTCACCCTCATGTTGTTTCAATCCTTTATGAATTTCTTTCTTCTGCTGAACAGGAAGGAAGATATTTAGAAGAATGTCAGTAACCAGACAGTTTCTGGTCTCATTGACTTCCATAGTAGGAAAAAATATATACTATGGAAGTCAATGGGACTGGGTCTGGTTGTCTGGTGAGTCTGGTTACTGATATTCTTCTAAATATCTTCCTTTCTGTTCAGCAGAAGAAAGAAATTCATAAAAGTTTGAAACAACATGAGGGTGAGTATATGATGACAGAATTTTCATTTTAAAGTTGAGTATCCCTTTAAGACATTAATGTGTTCATTTTATGAAACCATATTTGTAAATCTTCTTAATTATATATGAGCAATATCACACGAGTAGATGTTCGATATCGCTCTACATCAGCACAGCTGTGATTCAATCATATAGGCACAAGTCCATAGGCCAAGTTTCAGAAGTAATCACAGCGTGCTGATATACAGCCATATCGCACGGCTACATGTGTGATGTTGTGTTTATACAACAGTTCAATGGTGCAAGTGTGTACATAAATAACAAACAACAATGGAGTGTCTTTAAAAACCCTCTTTTGTGCAGAACTACTTCCTTCTGCCACAGATTCAAATCTCAAGCTGACAGTTTAACAGTTGAGCCTGAGCCTCCGTTACTAATGCTAAAACGTCACTTTAAAACTAGTAAAGAAGGCGTTGAGTTGCTTCATTAAAGATTATTGTATTATGTAGAGTATTATGAGAGAAAGATCAACTAAACGAGTGCATTACTTACATCTAGCTGATATTCTTCAGGTCAATCTTACATTCATAATCACAAAATGACATTTCGGAATATAAAAAAGATTGACCCCTCAGTTTTGACTGCTGCAATTACTGATCTTCCACTCAGTGACCATCTCACTTCTCCTGACAATTTGGTCTCCTTTTATAACTTTGAATTACAGCCGCTCCTTGACACTCTTGCACCTCTTAAAACTCAGACTGTATCCTTCACTCATTCTGCGCCCTGGTTCACTCCTGAACTTTGCCAGCTCAAAACCAGAGGCTGCCATTTGGAACGTCTTTATAAACGAACTGGTCTTATGATACATAGAGAGCTGTATAGTAAACATGTTCATCTTAATAAAGATGCTCTTTATGCTGCCAAAAATGTTTTAAATTCACATTTAATTGAGTCTGGAGATGGTAATACTAAAGCACTGTATTCAACTGAAAATCGCATTCTGAAACCTCCAGACACACTTCCCGCACACCTGTACTGCACTGCTCAATGTGATAAATGCATATCTTTCTTCAATGACAAAATAACTACCATACACCACCAATTGGCCTCTTTGGCTACCCCTTACTGTAGTTCGTCACACAATGTCTCAATTAATTTTCCCCTCTTCTTCCTTTCTTCTTTCAACTTGCCATCCGAAGAAGAAATTTCTCAGTTAATTTTCAAATCTAATTCTTCCACATGTTTACTTGATCCTATACCAACTCATTTGGTAAAGCCCTTTTTTCCTTCTCTATCTTCTCTTATAACTCGTATTATTCACACTTCTCTTAGCTCCGGCATTGTTCCATCATCCTTTAAAATAGCTGCCATAACCCCAGTTCTTAAAGACCCACTCCGATGAAAATCATGTTTTTCTAGGTGTTAACATGTTCTTGTGGCATTTTTCTGATGTTAGAGCACATATATTGAGAAAAATAAGCTCAAAGTTGTATTTCTGAGTATTTCTGCATTCAAATGGCTGTGAATCAGTAGCAGACGCTAAAATGCCAGCTAAAATAGACTGGAGTTGTGACGTGGTAACTCCACTGGGTGGGGCCACAAGCTCATGCTCCCCTCCGCCCCCGCCCGCTCAGGTTCTGAGGAGTAGAGAAGACGATGGCGGATCAACACCTATGTGCGGTAGCGGGTTGCAATACTAACTGTACGTTCACACCGCCGCCGATTTGAGCGGCAAAGAAGCTCTGGCCGCCCTGTCAAGGACGCTTGTCAAAAAGTACGAGGAAGCTTGTTGACGCTTTGGCCGCTCTGAAGTAGCAGCATTCTATGTTCGATCATGGGAGAAGAGAAGTGCCACACCATGAAAAGTAAACAGAATAAACAAGCAATACATTGACACTAGAAACCTTTTATAATGACAGCATTTGTATAACCGTTTTGGTCACATTATTATTTATTATTATTAGTGAGTGCGCGCGCGCGGCCGGGGCTCTCTCTCTCTCTCTCTCTCTCTCTCTCTCTCTCTCTCTCCTCGTTCTTATATGCCCTGTCAAGCGCGCCCTGTTAAACTGGCAGGACTTAAAAACACATAATGATAAGCTTTCACTCTGTGATGGTTAAACTGCAATTAATCCGATAATGATAGGAAACCCAGCAACGGCGATGATCAGCTTCTCCTCCGTTTTCTCGGAAGCTCAAGTCGGCGCCGGCGGCTGTGAACGTACAGAGGAGAGGAGGGGGAGGGTCGTCTCTGTGCCAACGGCTCCGCCCACAACGCAGAGGCGAATTGCTAATGAGCTACTGCCGCTCTGCTGAAGCGAAGTCCCAGAAAACGGCACAGGTTTTGTGATTTTGGCTAAAAACGGCATAATCATCATTTAAAGACCACTGAGAATGTTTAAAAATAGCTCGAAATATGATCGGAGTGGGACTTTAAGAAACTTGGCGCAGACCCTAACAATTTAGATAATTTCCGTCCCATCGCAAATCTTCCATTTTATTAAAAAAATTCTTGAAAAAGCAGTGGCAGCACAGGTTCATGCTCATCTTAGTAATAATAACTTGTATGAGTGTTTTCAGTCAGGATTTCGTTCTGAGCATAGCACAGAAACTGCCCTAGTGATAGTAACTAATGATCTGTTAATGGCTGATGATGGTGGGTTCTTATCTATTCTTGTTTTACTTGACTTGAGAGCAGCTTTCGACAAAATTTCACACAATATTCTCTTGTGCCGTTTAGCCGTGCTTAGCATCTATGCATTTGAATGACACTGTTATGCTGGTATATCAGGTAACGAGCTGACTCCTGTACTTCATTTACATGCCACCTCTATGTAAATCCCTCCCCCTTGAAAGGTATCTAAACTACAATGTAAAGTACCCCTAGTTAGACTTGATGACTGCAGCTACCGACAGCTCGTGTTTTCAATAAAGAATCCTGCTGAAGATACAATCAAGTCTCCTGGTCTTCGCTTCTGAGTTTCCTACAGTTTTTATATACCATTATCAGCATGCTGAAGTAGGATTCCCTTGTTGTCTCTGAGAATATGCGACAAAAGCTCGTCAGTTTCACTTTCTGTATTGTGAATAATTGACTGGGGTTCACCGGCATAACTCTCCCCAAAGTTTACACATTGGTTTTGTGATATCCACTGACTCGTCTTTATGGTATAAAACCATAGACTATTAAAAAATATGGACATAATGTCCATGACATCACCCGTAGTTTCTACCGAGCATTTTTGAAGCCCAAAGTGGGCGGAGCCGACCGTCGCTATCTTGGCAGCATCACTCCCGGATAAACGAAAATGTGCAGCGAGGCGGATTAGCTGAGGTGATGTGGCGCTAACGCTAGCAGACAAACGCCTAGTAGTGACATCGGCAGCAATCCACCTGTCACTCAAGTGGCCACGCCCTTAATTATGCACAACTTTAAGCCTTAATAGAATTTAAATGGATGAGTTATAAAAAATTTCACCCAATCACAGTCGTCATGAAGGGCAAAACTAGCTATATAGACCAAAACCACTTTTTGCACCAGACTGTGAACACATTTTTTTCTGCTGAGATTGACTCTCTTTTGCAACTTGTCTCTAGCGGCCAGTTGATGAATTGCAGTTTAAGTAATTTCCGTGTTGGTTTCAAGAGAGTGACAGGAAGGTTGCTGCTTGTTTAAAACGGAAAAATTTCCAATATTGCGACGTGACATTTTTCTTTATAACCAATTGTCAGATGATGGACAACGCTTCACATTTTCCGTGATTAAAAAAATTAAGCAAATATTAAATAAATGAGTAGATAAAGTGAAAGTGAAAGAAGTAAATTAATGACCAGGTAAATTAATAAAAGAGGTGCCAGAGTATAGCCATGGACATGGAGGTGGCTTGGATAAAAACACTGAGTTTAGGGCTATCAGTTCCTAGCTCTGCGTTACCCTCACCGACATGCCAGAAATTCATCCGACCATCCCACGAGTCAGAATTCGGCTCAAAATCGAATGAATATTGCACAGTGTATGCCCAAACTTAGCCATTTTGTCTGCCGTTTCATTTCCTTGTTTTCCAGCATATGCTGGTACCCATAAAAACTGTACTACATTTGAATGTTTACAGTATCTGCACCCAAGCCCTGTCCTACTAAACATATCATTAGATTAAGTACCTTATTACACTTCTTTTCAATAAATTCTATAAGTATTTTCCAAGTCAGTTTACAATCCATCCATAAACCATACATATTTGAATTTCATCACTCTTTCCAGTGTATGTTTATACATATGCAACTGTATCTGGTCCTATCTTCTTCCGGGTGAAAATCTGGCAACAAGATTTAGACATGGAAAATTCAAAACCCCATTCTAATGACTATCTTTCAACATCCTCTACTGCTTTTTGAATTTTTTGAACAATGAAAGAAATATTTCTTCCCCTTTTCCACAATACTCTATCATCAGCTTATAGTGCTTTATTAATATCTTGATTAATTTCTTCAAAAATATAATTAATCATGATATTAAATAAAATAGGACTAATAATGCTCTAATAAAGAGGGGTACCATTTTCCACATTGATCATATTTGATCAATTATTTCCTACTCTCACTTAGACCGACCAAACATAAAACTTAGTACCCAATCATAAAATCTTCCCCCAATTCCAATTTTCTCTAACTTAAATAAAAATCCTTCCTTCCACATCATTTCATAAGCATTTTCAATCTCAAAATACACTGCTTTCAAGCTTCTCTTCTTAAGAGCGGCTGCACAAGCTCTGATGACGACACAGCTGTTTCACGATTGGCCGGATTCACCGCATGACAATAATCACGTTTGTTTCATGTTTATTCTCACTCCTTCAGTTCCATTAATGCTGCCAAATCTGTTTTTTTATAAAAGTAATATCTCTTCTCATGTAGTCACAATATTATATATTGTGTCATGTTCATCCAAATAAAACTGATAAAAAAATATCAGTTTTGTATAGTATTTTATAGCCCTAAATAAATGGCAAAATGTCAATCTAATTGTTTAAAAAAAGAATGTGGCAAAATATATAGGCAAGTTCTGAAAAACATAAACAAAGCAAGGCAGAGCGACCATTTTAATAGCATTGACCCGACCAATTAAAGATAACAGAAGAACCCTCCATTTATCAAACAAAATACTACACACACCAAGCTACTGTAAGCACTGCCAGATCTGGCCCTCTCTTTCCTCTCCTTCCTTTTTTTTTTTTTAACCAGACCAAACTCAGCCAGGACCAAAGGACCAGTTCATGCGGAAAGAACCCGGAAACCATGGGCCGCATCCAAATCCAGGTTATAAAATTTGATAAAAGTATGCAGAGAGGACCAACCTGCAGCCACACAAATATCCTCCAAAGGAACTCCTCTAAAAAAAGCCTGGGAAGACACAATACTCCTGGAAGAGTGAGTTCTAACGCCCAGAGGTGAAGGAAGCTTCCGCACCTCATAAGCCAAAGAAATTGCGTCTCTCACCCAGTGAGAGATCCTGTGCTTAGAGGCGGTGAGCCCTCGTCGGCTGGCCCCAAAGCATTCAAACAACTGAGACGACTTGTGCCACTGGCCAGTGCCCACATAGACCTTTAAAGCACAAACAGGGCAAAGAAAATTAAATATCTCTTCCTCTGTGGAAAGAGGAGAATGAAACAAAACTTTGGGGACATAACCAGGCCTGGGTCACAGAAACACCTTCACAAGACCCAGGGCAAACTGCATGCAGGGCCCACTCACAGAAAGAGCCTGCATAAGTGGCGCTCCAGCACCTCTAAACTGGCCATGGCTCGACCGATGGCTTGGACGGTGGCTTTAGTAATGTGCAGGGTCAAGTCTGTTGTGCTTCACAGCTCCTTGAGTATAGCAGAGTCAGGTCCAGACTCGTCCATTTTGTGGAGAAATTTGGCCTGATAGACTTGTAAAACCGCCATCGTGTGAAGCACGTAGACGGCCTGTCCGTCAGCGGCAAACGCCTTTGAAGCGAGAACTGACGTGGTCCTGCAGGGCTTTTGTTTGGATTTGATTAAGTGGAATAAAAAAATTATGTTTATACAGATGTATTATACACACATATATTAAAGGGGTCATATAATGCCATTTTTGTACAAGCTAATATGATTCTTTAGGGTATAAATTAAAAGTTTGTAATATACTTTAATTAAAATTTCCCAATAGTATTGTAAGAAAACACTAATTTTACCTGGTCAAAAACAGCTCTGTTTTCAGCACGCCGTTTCAGTGCATGTGTCTTTAAATGATAATGAGCTTTGCTCACCCCGCCCCTCTGTTCTGTGCGTACACCGTTTCTAACACAATAACACAATAACCATAACGCGGTGTTCATTATAAACGTGGGATTATGAATTATATTGAGAACGTCGTACATAGAAAACATGCCGTAATGTACCTGAGTGTAAACAGCCGCATTCATCGTGAAGCGTGCAGCAAGCGATTTGCAAAGATTAATATAAATAGTAATATAAAGGTTAATAAAACGTTACACTCACTTCAGTTCTTCTGGAGGTGCAGCAGAAACACGAATAGTTAGTACCGATCCTTTTTTCAGGAGCAGCTTCTTAGCAAAACCAGCTTTACTGACCCTTGTTTATAAAGCAGTCTGGTGTGAAATGATTCGTGCAAACATGAAAGCATGGATGTTGATCGTGGGGAATCCCCGCGTCAATGCTTTGGGTATATTCCATCAAAACATCAAAATGACTGCTGTGTTCCTTATTACACCCAAGAACAGAACGCCACAATCGCTTAGACGCCATTCTGCTCCAGCATATCAACAATGCACTATGATGACGGACAGCTCGCGAGTGAGCGAGGGCGGGTCTGAGTTGAAACGCTGCTGTCAATCACAATCGTGGGAGGGGCATCTGACCCTGTGACGTCACAAAACCGAACGGCTTGATTTCAGAGAGGGTCAAACATATAAGGAGATTTAAAAAAAAACACTGGATGGATTTTTATCATTTTATGATGGTTGTGTACAGGCACTGCCAACACACATTTCAGTACAATCAACTTGTAAAAGTGCATTTACCATTATATGACCCCTTTAAATGAATAAGCACAACTTGAGTTTCATCTGTGTTTGATGAAGTTGCAGGGTGTTCTGAATGAATGCATTTTGTTAAGTGAAGTGAACTTCAACAGATATCCTGTGCTTGGGAGCGGTGGACACTGCGTAGGGACCCTGTCAATAGGGACGCACCTGAGTTAATGGAGCTCTCTTCTAACAAGCTCATGATCTGAATCAGTTGTGTTAGATCAGAGAGACATACAAACTGTACAGAGCGGGGAGGCACGAGAACTGGAATTGGGAACCTCTGTTCTAGATGATACCCATGTTTAGGATCAGTTGTGGATCAGCTTTTTTCCACATACTGGCCCTTATAATCATAACTGCTTGGTCTATGTCGGGAAATCTGTTTTTGTGAATGCAATTTCATTGTTTTTCGATTAGTGCAATTAAACAGGCTTTTTTTTTTTTTCAAACACATTTGTCATGGTTATACTTCTGTAAGACACACAGGAGTGTTACATCTGTGCTTGTTTGCTCTTCTGTGCTAAATATTGAGTCCTGAATTCATGACCTGAAATTTGCCACTCAAATAGAAATTCTTTGAATCTCACAATACACTGCCTGGCAGGCAAACAAACAAACAAACAAACATACAAACAAACAAAGTCGCTATTTGGATGCTTAAGAGTTTATGATTGTATCATCATTTTTGCAGTGAATATTATGTTTCTAACATGTTATATGTTTGGCAACAGTTCTTCTAATCCTAACTGATGAAGTGTGTAGCTTCTTATTTCTTAAACAGTCATTTAGGAAGAACATCATGACCATAATCCAGGATGATAATGTCAAGATTCATCAGGCTCAAATTGTGAAAGAATGGTTGGGAGGAGCATGAAGAATCATTTTCACCTCTGAGTCCAGATCATTGAAAGTCTCCAACATGATTTAGCTGGAAATCAGAATGTTAGCTTATTTTATGCCACAAAAATCAATTTAAAAAATGTTGATTACTCTTAAGTTCTAAATAAATTAACATATTTTTAGATGTCCTTAAAGCTTCTGAAAGGGTTATTTGATATTTTAACATTATTACATCTTGTGTGAAATCTGGTTGAAATATTAAGCCAGACTACTAACATATTTTCATAGGGTCAGTATGTTAATTCTGTCTTTTCTCTTGTAGAATTTCTAATCTGAAATTCTACAGGGATAATTGTGCAGTGCTTTTTATTGCATTTTGTGTGTGTGTGTGCGCTCTTTTTCAGTGAGGATTGTTCTGCTAGGAAAGAATGTATCAGAAAACTGCCGAGTGGGAAACATTATACTGGGAACAGAAGTGTTTCACAGTGAAGCTTCATCATCTTATCTACAGCAGCACAGTGTGAAAATCAGTGGAACGGTGGAGAAGAGACACATCTCAGTCATCAACACTCCTCCCCTACTCCAGCCACAGCTCTCACAGTATCAGATCACACAGAGAGTGAGAGAGTGTGTGTCTCTGTCTGCTCCAGGACCTCATGTGATCTTACTAGTCCTGCAGAATAAGGACTTCAGTGGTGAGGACCTGAGAAGAGTGAGAACTGTGCTGAACCTCTTCAGTGAGAAGGCCATTAAACACACCATAGTGCTGACTACTGATGAAGAGACACGCACATATATGATTTACAAGACTGTAAATAATGCTATTCATAATTTAATAAAGGAGTGTGGAGGAAGACATCTTCAGTTTGATGCAAGAAACCCAGGATGGCGCTCTGAGATGTTGAGAAGGACAGAGGAGATGCTAAAAGGAGAACAAGAAGAATTTCTCGTCTGTGACATGTATGAGGCTGGAGATGATGGATCATCAGTGGATGGAGATCCGAGCAGATCTCGAGGTTCAGTTCGAGGAGACGACAAAGAGGAGGAGGATTATGATCTCATCGAGGATGGAAAACTCAACATGAACAAAAAAACAGCAAGTGATGGAGGAGGTTTGTCAAAGTCTTTTTTTTTTTTTTAGATAATACCTCTAAGCAGCTCATAAACAACTATTTTATCCTTTAACTCTTTCTCTGCCATTGACATGTTTTCTGGCATTCCATGTTTTCATTGTTTTAGGGTAGGGTGCGTTTTTAAGCATCTTCTAAAAGAGTACAGAATCTTCTGATCAAAACACAGGACAAGCAGCAGAAATAAGCGATAGAAACTTTGCTTATGCACATGCGTGATTTTCTCAGCTTTTTTTATGAAATGTACACATTTGAGTGTTGATTAAAAAAAAATTATGCATGAATCTGGAATATAACTTTTTTGTTGTTTAAAAGCAGATTAATGTACAGATATTCATACAACTAAATATTCAGTGGGATATGAAAGTCTTGTGAAATTATCAAAAATGGTGGCACTGGATGGCAACTTTTTTTTGATACTTTTTTTTTTTGTTAATAGTTATAGTGTAGTAGATACAGAAAATGACTGAGAAAAATCAGTATTACTACTGCGTGACTTGAATGGCTATTCTTTTTACTAATCTGTTTTGCTTAGGTTGAAAAAAACCTAAAGTGTTTGTACATAATATTCAGGAATAGAGTATCAGACTGACAGAAAGACAAAGTATTCAGCTGAATATAGTCTTCAGACACAGTTTGAGTAATACTGTTACTGTTGTTATAAAATTATAAAAATTATTAGACGATGATCAGCTGATAGATGCGATGCGCTGATGCGGGCTTATCAAGAGGACATTTCCAATTAATGTATTAAATTATTATTACTTTTACTACTACTTTTATTATTAAATTAATATTACAATTAATTTGCCCCAAATTTTTTTATAGTGCATCACCCCATAACTGACAAGCTTTGAGGAAAATAAAAGATTAGTTAGATTAGCTTACTCCTCATTTCAAAAACAACTTGTTTAAAGGCACGCTATGCAGTTTCAAACAGCGCCCCCTAGAGTCGCTGTGGAGTACTTGTATTTAACATTACTGTCGTAAATACCACTCACGCAGAGACGTTTCTGCACTCTTCCGACCGCGCTTTCTTCCACTCTTGTCGACTCTGCCATGATTCACATCTGAAATGCGTGCTAGTGTCTTCCATAGAGGCTGCTTCATATGTTGTTGATGTATGTGACGTCGTGCCGTAAAGCAAGTCGTGATTGTCGCGAGATTTGTTGCGAGATTTGTCGGGGCGCCACCTCTCAAACCTGCATTGCATCACTTTGCTATCAGGATGATTCGCCCTACTATGAGTTTGTTTACCATCGAAATGATTTCAAAGCTGTTATATTACGGTACAAATCTTGCATAGTGTGCCTTAAAGATGAAATACTTCTCTTCTCATTGTTCACTATACCTATGGGCCACGAGAAATATTAAGAACATAAATTAAGACAGTTATATACCGTAATAAGCACGTTGAAGAAGATTCAGCTCTCATCGTCTTGTCGACAGAACCATCAGACAAATCGTTTTGTATTTGAATTTTCTGTTCAGAAGAACTTTTTCTTTCTCCATTTCTGTTTGCTGCTGCATCGTTTACTGTCTTTGGCTGCATCTTCATTTCTCCAACTATGGTCTAGGCCACGGGTCAAACAGAAAATGTGCAACGCATTAATCGTGCATCAATAAAATTAGTGCAATTAAAATGAATTTGCGTTAATGCGTTATTAACCCATTAATTTTGACAGCCCTATTATTGATACACATTTGTGAAGGAACTTTTCCCCAAACACAGTTGCACAGGGTAAAGGGAGAAATAGACAATACAAGTAATATGTGCTGTTGAGTGAGAAAACAAGCTGCTGAGATATGCATTTATCTGCACAATGATGACATAGAAAGGAGACAGGAAAGATTTTCGAACTTAAAGTGACAGCCCTATTTTTCACTGTTTTCAAGCTGTATTCACACAGTTTTATTATTGCTTTTGTTGAAAAGGAGAGCATGTGAGGGCAAATGACAGAAGCCATGTGCTCACACCAAACATGACAATGGCCAATGAAAACACTCACAAGCAATGTGCTCAAAAAACAACAACACAGACTAGACAAGAATACATGAGCTGCGTCCGAAATCACATACTTCCCTACTATATAGTAGACGAAAAACGTCTTATGTGACAAAAGCTGTATGTCCAAATTCACAGAACTGATAAAAGACAGAACTGATAAAAGAGTAGGCAAAAAAGTACCTGGATGACCTTCTACTTCCAACGAGATTCTGGTGTGCATATGATACTATATAGAACATACTTTTTTAGCAGCCCTGAAGTAATTACTCAAATTCAAAATGAGTACCTAACTCTAGAGAGTATGCGATTTCGGACGCAGCCAATGTGAGGGAACAAACCCCATATAATTACCCTTGAAATAATGACAAAATTACTCCATGACAAATCATGGAGCATGAGCATCTACTGTATATCCAGACACTGAACAGAAACCAAACCAAACAATAGTGTCAGGATCCAGACATGCCCTGAACACACAACATGAACTACAGAATGAGAACAACTCAAAGCCACATGCTCACACAAAGACAAGACAATACACCATATGGGTGTCAGGATCCTGTCACCAAGCTAAGAACAAGACCAATGAGAGTGAAGGGACACTGCCACATAATACCAGGTGTAAACAGGGCCTAAGATGCGTTTTGGTCGATCGGATCACAAGTAGACGACGGAGACACATTCCCGTCTCTTTTGTCCACTTTCAAACACTTCTGTCCTGATTTCTTTGAGGGGAGGGTCTATGGGCGGGTAAATGCATGTGTTTTTTCTGGACAAAATAAGCTAGTACAATCTACATATGAACACAAATGGCGATAACAAAAACATATGGAGAGCAGCTTTCACATTAGGTCACACATTATGTTTGCATTATGTTTACGCGTTAGGTCAGTAGGTGGACAGTATGTGATCTTTTGTGGCTGTTTGAACGCAATCGGCCACATGAACTCGTCTCCATACCGGCGTGACTCCGATCTTCAACCAGATGGAACTGGATCAATATTCTGAATTTTCTGATCCAATCTGACTTCTGACCTGTAATGCTGCCTGGATCATAATCATACACTGTTCGCTCGTTGGCCAGAGGAGAACTGAGCGTCTGAGTCTGGGTTCTCCCAAGGTTTTTTTTTTCCACCATTCTGTCACTGATGGAGTTTTAGTTCCTTGCCACTGTTGCCTTGGCTTTTGGCTCGCTTAGTTGGGGACATTTAATATTCAACAATATTATTGATCTGCCTGCACTGACACCATTAAATGAGAACTGAACTGAGCTGGACGATGACATCACGGTTTTCTCCAGAGCGGCTATAAATATATAAATTAACTAAATTAATATCTTTTTTACAACAAAAATTAACAATCATTGAACTTACTTAAGCCTTTCTTCTAGATCTGCTGTACAGCTGAAACTTTGTTGCAATATTTTCCTGTTATCACTGTAAAGCTGCTCTGAAATAATCTGTATTGTAAAAAGCGCTATATAAATAAAGGTGACTTGACTTGACATGAGCGTCTACGCTACAAAAGCCATCCGGTCAAAAGTGTTTTTGACTACCTCTGGAAGTGGTTGAAAGTGGACAAGCTCAAATTATTTAAGCTCAAAGCTTATTTTAGACCCCATTTACACCTGTATATAGCGTCGTCCACATGTGACCTGATCGACCAAAACACTTCTTAAAGGGATAGTTCGGCCAAAAATTATATTAAACCCATGATTTACTCACCCTCAAGCCGTTCAAGATGCATATGTCGATCATTTTTCAGACGAACACATTTTCAGTTATTTTAGAAAATGTCTTAGATATTTCAGTGGTTATAATGTCAAGTTATGGGGTCCACCTCCTTCAAGTCGCTGAGTAGTCATAGTTCATTCAAACTGCTAATTGCTTATGGACTAAAATGAGGCACATGGAACCTTAATTCTAACAGACGGACACCGCATCCAAAAGCCAGTGGTCTCCTCCTGCTCACAGGCACTGTATGTGAAATATAGATGCAAAATAATTTAGAATGTATTTTAAATTTAAAAGACTTAAACACACAAATAGTTTATCCTTATCATTTATAATGCAAAAACACAATTAAATCAGGCAAAACATAAATTAGCCAACTGTTAGGTTTAGCCAACTTAACCATGGTAGAACCCCAAAAATCAAGAAAAAAAAAACTGTGGAGGACGGAACAAAACATCGGAGCCATAATGCGGCGCAGATGTGTGGAGTGTAAATAAGGGGTCAGGGGTTTTGTCTTTTATCGCGATGCTGGTGTGCACCTTAAGCCTTGGTCACACTAGACTTTGAGCATGCAAAATTTTATCAGATATTGCAATGGTTGTGATAAGACGTCACTCTCTGAAGCGTCTTTTTTATAAACATGAATGCAACATATAATAGTAATATTATTCTTTTAATTCAGCCAAGAGATCTTCTACTGGTCACACTTCACTTGTGAAGTCGCAGCTCAGAGTTAACCAAGCTTGAGCTCTGGAACTTTTTGCATGACCTTGCGTTTCCGGTCTGACGCATTTGCATATGTTTGAATGGAAGTCATTGGAATGAAAAGTGCAGTATGACCACCAATTTAGGTTGGGGACTCCTTTGAGTCTTTGGCTAATTTTAGCCATTTAGGCACTCATCCCTTCAGCATGGCAGCATGGGTATTACGTGGGTTACGCATGTAACCATGGTTCCCTGTTGCGAAAGATTATCACGATTAATACAGTTCCAAATTATCCTACATCCTATCCAGGACATATAGATAATCCCACGGTAACTAAAGAGCCTATCCTTTAGTCGTGTCCTCATGAGTTAGGCGATCAGTCTATACAAATTCGCATTCTATTAGATAATAGATTTCCCCTTCGTATTATAAGTCTACCTTTTTAGGTACTCTTCAACCGTGTTCGCTATACAACAATAACCCTGTCGTAAGCTGCCTCTTTGGCTAGGCTTTATTAATCAATCAAATCTCATAGTGATTATTCTTATATCAAAAGAATGCTCACCCTCTTGCCGTCCTCCAGTTAGGATCTTCCTGATCCAGATAGAAGAATGCGACACATACCCAAGAATCCAAGGTCCAGTCAGATGATTATAATAAATATACAATATACAATATTTATTAAAAGAATCAAATGAAAAGAATACTTGTTACAGATTACAAAAATTAAGGTGATTACAAAATGAAGCAAAGGAAGTGCCACTCTCAGGTGGGCCCCCCTCAACCCCCAAAACACTGTGAAGGGGAACGAAATGCTGCGTCCCTTTGCCATGCTTCAGTTATTCCCGCACACATCTCTTTCAGACAAGAAATGGATGACATATTGCACAGGTGCCCTTTTTATAGTCACAATCACACCAGTAGTTACGTCATAGGCTGCTGCCAATGTCAAGTTCACTGTCGTGCTCAAAAACCGGTCACGCCGGAGGCATTCCTCTTGGCATTCCTCTTGGGCAGGGGTTCTCAAACTTTTTGGGACCAGGGACCCCTTACAGTGGAGAACATTTTCCAAGGACCCCCTTGTCTTGTAATGTGTTGTCAAGAGGCCTGGGAGAAGTTTAGGAAGGTTCAGTACAATGGAGTGTTTTTCAAAATGCAAGTTGTGGTTTATTTTAGAAGCGGCATTTCACAAGGTGCAAAAAAAGAAAAAAGAAACAAAAAATAAAAATAAAAATAAACTTAATGCAACATATGTTGGTGCTAAAAACAAAAGAAAAAATGCTGTGAGCAGCAAAACTGGCACTAAACAATGCCTAGTGGCACATCCACAAAAATATCAGCATGTCTCACCTCAAGACATATTCAAGCGTTTGCACAGTATACAGAGGATGCAACATTCCCCCTCAAACATGCTCAGACAATGGTTAAATATAATATAAACATATAAATATAAGTTTCCCACCAAACACTAGTGGGACGAACCATTGTCACAGGGTGAAACCTTTCCCCGTAACACTCATCCCTGAATCCCACAGCAAAACATTGGCATCTAAATAATATAACTAATGTTCAAGAACTCATTTCTGACATGCAATAATCATAATACAAACATGCATAACATAGCCTACAACCACAAACTCAAACATTTAACACCTCATTGCACTCATGTCTCTCTCCATTTTGAAAAATTGTATGTTCTGGTTATGCGCACTACCAGATCCCACCTCCAAAACACTGGCTCAGACTGGTGAGATCTAACATGTGCTATAATATGCAAACTTACACAATAAAGAAATAATTTAAAACCAACAATGGCTCTCTATTATCAGTCAAAACATTAACACGTTGAACACTTGATGTTGGTATTGTCCATCCACATATACATTGTCAACATACAAAAAAATAATAATAATACCTAGTAAATTCAAAATAGCATTAAAGCTGCAAGCAGCGATGAAAGGGCCCTCGCACCCGTGCCATCAACACTCGGTGGCTTTAGGAAGACAGAGCATGGTTGGGCAATGTACATTTAAGGAGGTATATATAGTAAGAGTATGTCAAAGTCAGTTACAAAATGTTTTGTATAATGGTGATAATAGCATGCTTCATGACTCAGCTAAGTGTTGCTAGCATTTTTAGTATGTTTCTAGCATGCTTAGTACACAATAATTATGTGGTTAGTACTGCATTACTGTGTTAACCATGTCAATTTCTGTTGCTAGTAGTTGGGGCTATGTCTATATCTGAATATCGCTATGTAGATGTGTTCAGTGCAGGACTTTTATCAAACATGTTAAGTTTGGGGCAGATTGGACATTGTATGCTTGAGTTACAACAACTTCCTTTAGCATTTCTAGCATGTTTTATGATGTTTCTAGCATTTTACATATTAATTTTGGGGTAGATTGGACATTGCATGCCTGAGTTACAGCAAATTCATATTTAATTGCAGCAATATCACGCTTTAGCCCTTAGCTAAGTGTTTGCTAGTATGTTTTAGCATGTCTCTAGTAGGATATTTAGCACCTACAGGCATTTTTTTATATGTTATTAGGAGTCCAGAACAGTGTTAAACGTCACTTCCTTTTGCCAGCAGGCGGCGCTATGACTATAACTGAATATGAGCATGGACATGTGTTCAAAAGATAACTCTTATCAAACGTGTGAAGTTTGGGGTAGATTGGACATTTTATGCTTAAGTTACAACAACTTCCTTGAGCTTTTATAGCATGCTTTAGAACTTAGCTAAGTGTTGCTAGCATGTTTCTTGCATGTTACATATTAAGTTTGGGGCAGATTGAACATCCCCTGCCTGTGTTACAACAAATGCCCATTTAATTGCAGTAATATCATGATTTAGCACTTAGCTAAGTGATTGATAGCATGTTTTAGCATGTTTCTAGTATGTTGCTAGCCTGTTTAGCACCTGCTGGCACTTTTTTATATGTTATTAGGAGACAACAACAGTGTTAAACATGTCACTTCCTGTTGCCAGCAGGTGGCGTTATGACTATAACTGAATATGAGCATGGATGTGTGTTCATGACAGAACTCTTATCAAACGTGTGAAGTTTGGCGCAAATTGGACATTGCCTTCTTGAGTAACAACAACGTCATGTTTCATTGAATTAGCATGCTTTAGCACTTAGCTTAGTATTGCTAGCATGTTTTAACATGTTTCTAGCATGTTTAGAAGTCAATGGCATTTTTAACATGTTGCTAGAACGGCATCAACGTGTTAAACATGACACTTCCTGTTACCGGTAGGTGGCGCTATTACTATAACTGAATATTCTCATGTAGATGTGTTCAGGCCATGACTCTTATCAAACGTGTGAAGTTTGGGGCAGACTGGACATTCCATGCCTGAGTTACAGCAACTTCCTGTTTCATGGCGAAACATCGAAATTTGTCAGGCCGCCGAGGACCCGCCCTTCGACGAAAACTCAAGATCTTCGCAATTTAACGTCGCAAAGGCCTTAAGATTACACTCACCAAATTTGAAGATGATCAGATTAAAACTGTAGGAGGAGTTCGTTAAAGTACGAGGCCTGAAAATGGCAAAAACTGCACAAAAATATGAGAGGAAGTTCAAAATGCCTGACTTCCTGTTGGGTTTAGGGCTACGCTCCAAGAGACTCTTTGGTAGGTATTAGGTCATTACATGTATGTACCGAATTTCGTGCACGTACGTGGAACGTTGCGGGAGGCGCACTCCGTTGAACTTTTATAGGTGGCGCTATCGAGCCATTTTGCCCCGTCCAATTCTGAAACCTATATCAGATGTAAATTTTCGCCAGTTCTGATGCGTGTGCAAAGTTTCGTGAGTTTTCGAGCATGTTTAGGCCCTCAAAAATGCAATTAAATGCGGAGAATAATAATAATAAATATAGCTGCGAGCAGCGATTGCGGGCCCAAGCCGGTGGCACCGCCACCCTGGTGCCTTTAGTTATACTAAAGCCACCGGGGTGGCGGTGTCACCGGCTTGGGCCCTCCATCGCTGCTCGCAGCTATATTTATATATATATATATATATATATATATATATATATAAAAATGTAACAAAAAAAATAAATATATATATATATATACATTATATATGTAACAAAAAATAAATATATATATATATATATATATATATATATATAGCGAGGCGAGGAACGGGCAGAGAAGAGCGAACGTTTTTGGACATTCATCATATTGCATTGGTTTTCATTTCTTGTCCTCAAACCGAGCACTAATCTGTTTATTTTTAAGTCACACATTCTCCATTGATTAAAAAAGACAATCAAATGTATTTTTTAATGGTAGTATTATTTTATACAGAAATAAATTATTTATAATTCAGATGAGAATAAAGTTAGTGTTAATTAAAATTGTAAGGAAAACAAATATATTGATCTAAAATCTACTATCATTTGCTGCAAATAGGTTGACTATTTATATTTATTATTATATTTTATTACGGCTGTAATGAACCGGCTGCGATGTCAAGATTGCAATGCTTGAATGCACAGTGTGTGTGTGTGTGTGTGTGTGTGTGTGTGTGTGTGTGTGTGTATGTGTGTGTGTGTGTGTGTGTGAGGCGTGGGCACGATCGAACAGTGGAAACATAAAAACATAGGCTACTCCGTCGGTTTGTTCATACAGGACATCATTTAAACTGCGCTGTGTTTACTTATATTTATGTACACTCGCAAAAAAAACACAACATTGTGCTTTTGTAAAAAAACATTCAAGCAATCCCACCCCCGGAATGGCGCTATTTTTTAAAGGAGTCATAACCTTGTATTACATTGGATACCTACTGCTGTATTATAGTCTTTCAGGCCCTTCTAAAAAAGAAAAGTGGAAAAAAAATAAACACAGACCTACTTTTACCCTTATTTCTGAAGGCATTATTGTCTCGCGAGATCAATGCGATGTTTTGGCTGTCGTGGACGCTCTATATGGCTCTGCACGCCAGTTGAAAGGGTTGTTGGGACAGCGTCATTAAAAATGATTTCATCCACTGGTCCCTGATAGTTTCGTCCGATTTTGGGAGATAAAACACATTTACATGTTTTTTATGGCAATCAACCACAGAGCAAGTCCGGTGTGCACTCGGTTTCTCCATCTTTCCCGACTGAACTGAATATGAGGGGGAGAGGGGAAGGGGGGGCTTCCTGCTGCGGTGTCCATATATGGTATATCCTACTACCTCATGACGTCAAGAGGGAGCTGAAATCAAAATCTCGTATTTGAGTGGGCGTGCACGCGCGCTGGTTTATTTACCCTGAGGTAAACAAACGCTTCACTTTTAAATATCGGCTTCCCGGCCAGTGTATAATCGTTAGTCGATCATAACATACATTGATTCTCGTGGAAAAGTGAAAATTGCAGGTTATGACTCCTTTAAATGAAACTAAAATGCTCACGGCTGCATGGGCAATAACGCGTCTACAGCGAGGAACGAGCAGAACAGAGTGAATGTTTTTTAGTTCATTCCTACTGGACGACCGTATTTCACTTTCGCTTTTAAAGGGATACTCCACTTTAAAATGAAAATTCTGTCACCATATTCTCACCCTCATGTTGTTTTAATCCTTCATGAATTTCTTTCTTCTGCTGAACAGAAAGGAAGATATTTAGGAGAATGTCAGTAACCAGACAGTTTCTGATCCCATTGACTTCCATAGTAGGAAAAAAAAATTATACTATGGAAGTCAATGAGACCAGAAACTGTCTGGTTACTGACATTCTTCTAAATATCTTCCTTTCTGTTCAGCAGAAGAAAGAAATTAATAAAGGATTGAAACAACATGAGGGTGAGTATATGATGACAGAATTTTCCATTTAAAGTGGAGTATCCCTTTAAGTTAGCGATTTAAAAGCCCCCGCCGCGGTGTCACACATCAATTAACCAGTGGGAAAAAATTCTCAGTCACATCGCTATTATATTTATATATAAATACAATATACAATGGGCCTACCTGATTTTGAACACAAGAGGGCAGTATAGCCTATGTATGACTTTTTTTTTTTTACTAAATAGCGCATTCTGGCTGATTTTAAACTTGTACATAATTCTTGAATTGAAAAAAAACTGAATAAACCCAAAACTAGTTCTGTTTCGGTTTAGTTCTGATATTTGTATAATTTTATATAAAAATAAATGGTGTATAATTAAATTTTAAGAAGATATGAGATGTTTTCTGATTCCTTTTTTGACATTATTTTAATCCCTCGCCATGTCAAAACCGTTTGAAATATTTAATATCCGTTCACAATTTAGCATCTTTAATGTATTTTCATCGTGTTAAAAAAGTTTTGTGTCAATAAAAAAAAAAACACTTAGCAGGAGTGGGTAAAAAGCAGAGGCTGAATTTGCAAATAAATCCACATTCAAACCAAAATATCTGACTTCCTATTGGTCGAAGCTAATAACTGTATATTAGAAAGTTGTCCGGCTCGATGAGACCAATGTACGTACTGATTTTTAAAACTGTGGGTAAAACTAACCCCCCCACTTTTGTCAAAAGCATTTTGAAAGTGACACACTTCCTGCTGCCAGTTGGTGGCGCTATAACTTTGACTCACAATAGTTACATCCATCTGATCGGCCTCTTACCATGAACACACTGGTGAAGTTTCATCAAGATCCGTTAATGTATGCAGAAGTTATACCACTTCGTGTTTCTCTTTTCTCGCCATAAATTCGTTTCCTCGCCACGGCCAAACCCTTCGAGATATCAAAAATCCGTCCGCAATTTAGAATCCTAAATGTCTTGACTTCATGCACACCGAGTTTGGTGGGGATTGGATGAATTCTCTAGGAGGAGTACTTCGCATTCCACAGCAAGCGTTCTCCAAACAACCCATAATTTCCGACTTCCTGTTGGGCTGGCGTAAAACTTAGAGCACGAAAGTTGTTCAGCCCGATGTGATCTATATGTGTACCGAGTTTCATATCATTACATGCAAGTGTGTTTGATATATGGATCTAGTTTTAGAATCCCGTTCAAGGGGGCGCTGTTGAGCCCCCCTGCCACACCCGGGTACCAGCTTCAGCCCGGCCCTGATGGCCGCGAGTTCTGACCTGTGTGCAAAGTTTCAAGAGTTTTCGAGCACGTTAAGGGCCCCAAAAGCCCCTGAAACCTTGAAACACACTGAAATCAATTGGAAATTCCCTCCCACCCCTCACACACACAGAGACAGAGAGAGAGAGAGAGAAAATTCTCCAAAAAATCACATTCAAACCAAAATATCTGACTTCCTGTTGCTCTGAGCTAATAAGTGTGAATTAGAAAGTTGTCCGGCTTGATGAGAACAATATACATAACGATTTTTGTGACTCTACTTAAAACTAAGCCCCCATTTTTGACTAAAGGTGGCGCTACTGAGCCCCTCACCACGCCCGTTTCTGAAACTTTGCACATGTCTACTGGCTAATAAATGTGATGTGTCTGTCGAGTTTCATCCAATTTCAAGTATGTTAAGAGTCTCAAAAGCATCTGAAAAGAATATTAAAGTTTGATGCGTTGCCACGGCAACAGTATTTAAGATATCAATAAACCTTTCACAGGTCTACATCTGCCGTGTGTCTACATTATACACATAAAGTTTGAAGCAAATCGGGTAAAAATAAGAGAGTGATTTCAAAGCATTTTGAAAGTGACACACTTCCTGCTGCCAGTTGGTGGCGCTATAACTTTGACTCACAATAGTCACATCCATGTGATCGGCCTCTTACAACGAACACACTGCGGAAGTTTCATCAAGATCAGTTAATGTATGCAGAAGTTATAACACACTTCCTGTGTCCCTTATTCGCCATAAATTCGTTTCCTCGCCACGGCCAAACCGTTTGAGATATCAAAAATCCGTCCGCAATTTAGCATCCTCAATGTCTTGACTTCATGCTGACCGAGTTTGGTTGTGATTGGACGAATTTTCTAGGAGGAGTATTTCAAATTCCACAGCATGCGTTTCCAAACAACCCATAATAGCCGACTTCCTGTTGGGCTAGCGTAAAGCTAGCGTAAAACTTAGAGGACGAAAGTTGTTCGGCCCGATGAGATCTATATGTGTACTGAGTTTCATATTATTATATGCAAGCATGTTTGATTTATGGACCAAGTTTTCGGACACCATTCCAGGGGGCGCTGTCGAGCCCCCCTGCCACGCCCGGGTACCAGCTTCAGTCCGGCCCTGATGGCCGTGGGTTCTGACGTGTGTGCAAAATTTCAAGAGTTTTCGAGCATGTTAAGAGCCCCAAAAGTGCCCGAAAGGTTGACAAAATAATAATAATAATAATAAATAATCCTACCGAAAACAATAGGGCCTTCGCCCTTTCAGGGCTTGGGCCCTAATAATAAATATAGCTGCGAGCAGCGATTGCGGGCCCAAGCCGGTGGCACCGCCACCCCGGTGCCTTTAGTTACCTAAAGGCACCGGGGATGGCGGTGCCACCGGCTTTGGCCCTCCATCGCTGCTCGCAGCTATATTTATATATATATATATATATATATATATATATATATATATATATATATATATATATATATATATATGTATATAAATATCTATATATATACACACACACACACACATATATATATATATATATATACTTATATATATACGTATATATATATATATATAAATATAAGACAGAAAATTTTACTTGTCTTACCTTATTCTGATTTTATGATACACCCAAAATATTCCACAACAAATCCTTTAAATTTAATGTAAAAATAAAAACGAAAGTAAGCAGTGTTGGTCTCACGTAACCCTCTCATTAGAATCAAAATGTTTCAATATTTGCGATGTATTTGGATGCTAAACTATTCTTTATTATAGGCTTTGTACTTCACTCGTGTTCCAATATCGATGGAAAAAATCATCCTCTTCACACGCGCAAAAATGTTCTTGGAAACATCACAGTGGAGCTCTGCTTACTGTGAATGGTACAGATTGTACTACTGACTATTTAAACAGAGCAGTGTAATTCGTTTATGTTAGGTTGACTATTTTTATTATTATATTGTATTAGGGCTATAATGAACAGGCTGCGATGTCAAGATTGCAATTCTGGAATGTGTGTGTGTGTGTGACGCGGTTGCGGTTGAACAGTGGACACAAAAACATAAATAAAATGTTTTAGTTAATTCCTACATCCATAGGAATACATTGAAAATGCTCGCTCTACTCCGCACCATTATCAATGTCTGTGCGGACGTCTGTATTTTACTAGTATATAGTATACTATAGTTAGCGATTTAAAAGCGCTCAGTGGTGTCACACGTCGATTAACCGGTGGGAAAATGTTATCACAGTCACATCCCTAATATATTTATATATAAATACAATAGGCCTACCTGAAAGAGAATTTTACTTGCCCGACCAGAGTATAGCCTGATTAGAACGTCAATAACAAAAAAATAACTTGGGAATCACTAAAACGAGAGATTATTCTAATTTCATTACATTCATTTTAAGTTGCAATCAGCAGTTAATAATAAATGTATTACTGATCAATGGTAACAAGGTTGCACTGCTGAGGCTCATGCTGCTTCTCCAGGAGAATTGTAAACAAATGAGCGCAGCACACAAAAAAGCAACCCAGTTAACAACATACTGACTATAAAAATTACAAATATGGAGTTTTTATATATTTTATAACATATGATAGAGTTAAGCAACCTCACTTGACAAGTAGGCAACTATTTCCTGAATACAATCACGATTGAAACTGTGACATTGATTTCATACAACAGGTTAATAAACAGTTACAATTAAGTCACTTACATTTTAGATGCAATATTGACTGTTTTTGTTCTGTTTCAGCAGCAAAAATAGTTAAACAAAGATCACAGCAACTTGTTTTCTCATTACTGAATGATTCAGCATTTTGAAACGAATCGCTTGACTCAAAGATTCAATGGTCAATCCATAAACATCTGTCTCAATCATGAATGACTCAGTCATTGGAACGAATCATTTGAACGAATGAATCAATGACTCGCTCATTAAGATGGTCGCCTGGCGACACCTAATGGCGGTTTAGTGTTATGTTTAAAAGTATCATTCTTTCCAACGTGCACCATTATCAATGTCCGTGCGGACGTCCGTTTTTTTACTTTCACTTTTATATTAGCGATTTAAAAGCACCCACTCGTGTCACACGTCGATTAACCGGTGGGAAAATATCCTCAGACACATACCTAATAAATGTATATTTAAATACAATATTGGCCTACCTGGTAAAAAGTTTTATATACTATTTTGATGTCCTTTTGGACACAAGAGGGCAGTATAGCCCTATGTTTGCTTTTTTGTTGAACCAAATAGCACTAAATAGCCTGTTTTTAACTTTTTCATTCTTCTTGAATTGCAAAAACAGAATAAAATGGGTTTAGTTGTGATATTTGTATACTTTTATATAGAAATAAATGGTATATAATTACATTTTTAGAAGATTTTTAGTGTTTCCTTTTTGGACATTAATCCCTCGCCATAGCAAAACCGTTTGAGATATTTATTATCCATTCACAACTTAGCATATATAATGTAGTTTCATCATGTTGAAAAAGTTTGGTACGAATAAAATAAATAGTTTAAGAGGAGTGGCTAAAAATTCAGAGGCTGATTTTGCAAAAAAATTCACATTCAGACCAAAATATCTGACTTCCTGATGGCCAGAGCTATTGAATGTAAATTAGAAAGTTGTCCGGCTTGATGAGAACAATATAAAAACTATTTTTTCTTTACTGTAGTTAAAACTAACCCCCCCACTTTTGTCTAAAGCATGTTGAAAGTGACACACTTCCTGCTGCCAGTTGGTGGCGCTATAACTTTGACTCACAATAGCTACATCCATCTGATCGGCCTCTTACCACGAACACACTGCTGAAGTTTCATCAAGATCAGTTAATGTATGCAGAAGTTATTCCACTTCCGTGTTGCTCTTTTCTCGCCATAAATTCGATTCCTCGCCACAGCCAAACCGTTCGAGATATCAAAAATCCGTCCGCAATTTAGCATCCTCAAAGTCTTGACTACATGCACACCGAGTTTGAAGGGGACACGGTGAATTTTCTAGGAGGAGTATTTCACATTCCACAGCAAGCGTTTTCCAAACAACCCATAATAGCCGACTTCCTGTTGGGCTGGCGTAAAACTTGACCGGGGTAAAGTTGTTCGGCCCGATGAGATCTATATGTGTACCGAGTTTCATATTAATTCATGCGAGCGTGTTTGATATATGGATCAAGTTTTAGAACCCCGTTCAAGGGGGCGCTGTTGAGCCCCCCAGCCACGCCCGGGTACCAGCTTCAGCCCGGCCCTGATGGCCGTGGGTTTTGACCTGTGTGCAAAGTTTCAAGAGTTTTTGAGCACGTTAAGGACCCCAAAAGCCCCTGAAACCTTGATTAACAATATAAAAGCAAGAGTCAAATCCCCCCCTCCCCTCACACACACACAGACACAGAGAGAGGGAGAGAAAATTCTTCAGAAAATCCACATTCAAACCAAAATATCTCTCTTCCTGTTGGTCGGAGATGGTTCATGTAAATTAGAAAGTTGTCCGTCTTGATGAGAACAATACACATACCAAGTTTTGTGATTCTAGGAAAAACTAAGCCCCCATTTTTGCCTAAAGGTGGCGCTACTGAGCCATTCCACCACGCCCGTTTCTGAAACTTTGCACATGTCTACTGGCTAATAAATGTGATGTGTCTGTTGAGTTTCATGCAATTTCAAGTATGTTAAGAGTCTCAAAAGCATCAAAAAAGAATATTAAAGTTTGATGCGTTGCCACGGTAACAGTATCTAAGATATCAATAATCCTTTCACAGGTTTACATCTGCCGTGTGTCTACATTGTACACATAAAGTTTGAAGCAAATCGGGTAAAAATAAGACACTGATTTCAAAGCATTTTGAAAGTGACATATTCCTGCTGCCAGTTGGTGGCGCTATAACTTTGACTCACAATAGTCACATCCATGTGATCGGCCTCTTACCACGAACACACTGCTGAAGTTTCATCAAGATCAGTTAATGTATGCAGAAGTTATAACACACTTCCTGTTTCATTTTTTCGCCATAAATTTGTTTCCTCGCCACGGCCAAACCGTTCGAGATATCAAAAATCCGTCCGCAATTTAGCATCCTCAATGTCTTGACTTCATGCACACCGAGTTTGGAGGCGAATCGATGAATTCCCTAGGAGGAGTACATTAAATTCCACAGCATGCGTTTCCAAACAACGCTAAATAGCCAACTTCCTGTTTGGCTGGCGTAAAACTTAGAGCACGAAAGTTGTTCGGCCCGATGAGATCTATATGTGTACCGAGTTTCATATTATTACATGCAAGCGTGTTTGATTTATGGACACGTGTTCGGATCCCGTTCCAGGGGGCGCTGTCGAGCCCCCCTGCCACGCCCGGGTACCAGCTTCAGTCCGGACCTGATGGCCGCGGGTTCTGACGTGTGTGCAAAATTTCAAGAGTTTTCGAGCATGTTAAGAGCCCCAAAAGTGCCCGAAAGGTTGACAAAATAATAATAATAATAATAAATATAGCTGCGAGCAGCGATTGCGGGCCCAAGCCGGTGGCACCGCCACCCCGGTGCCTTTAGTTACCTAAAGGCACCGGGGATGGCGGTGCCACCGGCTTTGGCCCTCCATCGCTGCTCGCAGCTATATTTATATATATATATATATATATATATATATATATATATATATATATATATATATATATATATGTGTATATAAATACCTATATATATGTATATAAATATCTATATATATACACACACACACACACACACACACACACACACATATATATATATATATATATATATATATACTTATATATATACGTATATATATATATATATAAATATAAGACAGAAAATTTTACTTGTCTTACCTTATTCTGATTTTATGATACACCCAAAATATTCCACAACAAATCCTTTAAATTTAATGTAAAAATAAAAACGAAAGTAAGCAGTGTTGGTCTCACGTAACCCTCTCATTAGAATCAAAATGTTTCAATATTTGCGATGTATTTGGATGCTAAACTATTCTTTATTATAGGCTTTGTACTTCACTCGTGTTCCAATATCGATGGAAAAAATCATCCTCTTCACACGCGCAAAAATGTTCTTGGAAACATCACAGTGGAGCTCTGCTTACTGTGAATGGTACAGATTGTACTACTGACTATTTAAACAGAGCAGTGTAATTCGTTTATGTTAGGTTGACTATTTTTATTATTATATTGTATTAGGGCTATAATGAACAGGCTGCGATGTCAAGATTGCAATTCTGGAATGTGTGTGTGTGTGTGACGCGGTTGCGGTTGAACAGTGGACACAAAAACATAAATAAAATGTTTTAGTTAATTCCTACATCCATAGGAATAAATTGAAAATGCTCGCTCTACTCCGCACCATTATCAATGTCTGTGCGGACGTCTGTATTTTACTAGTATATAGTATACTATAGTTAGCGATTTAAAAGCGCTCAGCGGTGTCACACGTCGATTAACCGGTGGGAAATGTTATCACAGTCACATCCCTAATATATTTATATATAAATACAATAGGCCTACCTGAAAGAGAATTTTACTTGCCCGACCAGAGTATAGCCTGATTAGAACGTCAATAACAAAAAAATAACTTGGGAATCACTAAAACGAGAGATTATTCTAATTTCATTACATTCATTTTAAGTTGCAATCATCAGTTAATAATAAATGTATTACTGATCAATGGTAACAAACTTGCACTGCT
>NC_140222.1:2638078-2775578 GCF_951802725.1 Rutilus rutilus | reverse complement strand
GTGATTGAATGAATTCTCTAGGAGGAGTATTTCACATTCCACAGCAAGCGTTTTCCAAACAACCCATAATAGCCGACTTCCTGTTGGGCTGGCGTGAAACTTGACAGAGGGAAAGTTGTTCGGCCCCATGAAATCTATATGTGTACCAAGTTTCATATTAATTCATGCAAGCGTATTTGATATATGGACCAAGTTTTCAGACCCTGTTCAAGAGGGCGCTGTTGAGCCCCCCTGCCACGCCCGTTTCTGAAACTTTTCACATGTCTACTGGCTAATAAGTGTTATGTGTCTGTCGAGTTTCATCCAATTTCAAGCATGTTAAGAGTCTCAAACGCATCCGAAAAGAATATTAAAATTTGATGCGTTGCCACGGCAACAGTATCTAAGATATCAATAATCCTTTCACAGGTCTACATCTGCCGTGTGTTTACATTATACACATAAAGTTTGAAGCAAATCGGGTAAAATTAAGAGGGTGACTTCAAAGCATTTTGAAAGGGACACACTTCCTGCTGCCAGTTGGTGGCGCTATAACTTTGACTCACAATAGTCACATCCTTGTGATCGGCCTCTTACAACAAACACACTGCGAAAGTTTCATCAAGATCAGTTAATGTATGCAGAAGTTATAACACACTTCCTGTGTACCATTATTCGCCATAAATTCGTTTCCTCGCCACAGCCAAACCGTTCGAGATATCAAAAATCCGTCCGCAATTTAGCATCCTCAATGTCTTGACTTCATGCACACCGAGTTTGGTTGTGATTGGACGAATATTCTAGGAGGAGTATTTCAAATTCCAGAGGATGCGTTTTTCAAACAACCCATAATAGTTGACTTCCTGTTGGGCTGGTGTAAAACTTAGAGCACGAAAGTTGTTCGGCCCGATGAGATCTATATGTGTACTGAGTTTCATATTATTATATGCAAGCGTGTTTGATTTATAGACCAAGTTTTCGGACACCATTCCAGGGGGCGCTGTCGAGCCTCCGTGCCACGCCCGGGTACCAGCTTCAGTCCGGCCCTGATGGCCGCAGGTTCTGATGTGTGTGCAAAATTTCAAGAGTTTTTGAGCATGTTAAGGGCCCCAAAAGTGCCCAAAAGGTTGACAAAATAATAATAATAATAATAAATAATCCTACCGGAAACAATAGGGCCTTCGCCCTTTCAGGGCTTGGGCCCTAAATATAGCTGCGAGCAGCGATTGCGGGCCCAAGCCGGTGGCACCGCCACCCCGGTGCCTTTAGTTACCTAAAGGCACCGGGGATGGCGGTGCCACCGGCTTTGGCCCTCCATCGCTGCTCGCAGCTATATTTATATATATATATATATATATATATATATATATATATATATATATATATATATATATATATATACACACACACACACACATATATATATATATATATATATATATATATATATATATATATATATATATATATATATATATATATGTATATAAATATCTATATATATATATATGTATATAAATATCTATATATATACACACACACACACACACACACATATATATATATAAATATAAGACAGAAAATTTTACTTGTCTTACCTTATTCTGATTTTATGATACACCCAAAATATTCCACAACAAATCCTTTAAATTTAATGTAAAAATAAAAACGAAAGTAAGCAGTGTTGGTCTCACGTAACCCTCTCATTAGAATCAAAATGTTTCAATATTTGCGATGTATTTGGATGCTAAACTATTCTTTATTATAGGCTTTGTACTTCACTCGTGTTCCAATATCGATGGAAAAAATCATCCTCTTCACACGCGCAAAAATGTTCTTGGAAACATCACAGTGGAGCTCTGCTTACTGTGAATGGTACAGATTGTACTACTGACTATTTAAACAGAGCAGTGTAATTCGTTTATGTTAGGTTGACTATTTTTATTATTATATTGTATTAGGGCTATAATGAACAGGCTGCGATGTCAAGATTGCAATTCTGGAATGTGTGTGTGTGTGTGTGACGCGGTTGCGGTTGAACAGTGGACACAAAAACATAAATAAAATGTTTTAGTTAATTCCTACATCCATAGGAATAAATTGAAAATGCTCGCTCTACTCCGCACCATTATCAATGTCTGTGCGGACGTCTGTATTTTACTAGTATATAGTATACTATAGTTAGCGATTTAAAAGCCCTCAGCGGTGTCACACGTCGATTAACCGGTGGGAAAATGTTATCACAGTCACATCCCTAATATATTTATATATAAATACAATAGGCCTACCTGAAAGAGAATTTTACTTGCCCGACCAAAGTATAGCCTGATTAGAACGTCAATAACAAAAAAATAACTTGGGAATCACTAAAACGAGAGATTATTCTAATTTCATTACATTCATTTTAAGTTGCAATCATCAGTTAATAATAAATGTATTACTGATCAATGGTAACAAGGTTGCACTGCTGAGGCTCATGCTGCTTCTCCAGGAGAATTGTAAACAAATGAGCGCAGCACACAAAAAAGCAACCCAGTTAACAACATACTGACTATAAAAATTACAAATATGGAGTTTTTATATATTTTATAACATATGATAGAGTTAAGCAACCTCACTTGACAAGTAGGCAACTATTTCCTGAATACAATCACGATTGAAACTGTGACATTGATTTCATACAACAGGTTAATAAACAGTTACAATTAAGTCACTTACATTTTAGATGCAATATTGACTGTTTTTGTTCTGTTTCAGCAGCAAAAATAGTTAAACAAAGATCACAGCAACTTGTTTTCTCATTACTGAATGATTCAGCATTTTGAAACGAATCGCTTGACTCAAAGATTCAATGGTCAATCCATAAACATCTGTCTCAATCATGAATGACTCAGTCATTGGAACGAATCATTTGAACGAATGAATCAATGACTCGCTCATTAAGATGGTCGCCTGGCGACACCTAATGGCGGTTTAGTGTTATGTTTAAAAGTATCATTCTTTCCAACGTGCACCATTATCAATGTCCGTGCGGACGTCCGTTTTTTTACTTTCACTTTTATATTAGCGATTTAAAAGCACCCACTCGTGTCACACGTCGATTAACCGGTGGGAAAATATCCTCAGACACATACCTAATAAATGTATATTTAAATACAATATTGGCCTACCTGGTAAAAAGTTTTATTTACTATTTTGATGTCCTTTTGGACACAAGAGGGCAGTATAGCCCTATGTTTGCTTTTTTGTTGAACCAAATAGCACTAAATAGCCTGTTTTTAACTTTTTCATTCTTCTTGAATTGCAAAAACAGAATAAAATGGGTTTAGTTGTGATATTTGTATACTTTTATATAGAAATAAATGGTATATAATTACATTTTTAGAAGATTTTTAGTGTTTCCTTTTTGGACATTAATCCCTCGCCATAGCAAAACCGTTTGAGATATTTATTATCCATTCACAACTTAGCATATATAATGTAGTTTCATCATGTTGAAAAAGTTTGGTACGAATAAAATAAATAGTTTAAGAGGAGTGGCTAAAAATTCAGAGGCTGATTTTGCAAAAAAATTCACATTCAGACCAAAATATCTGACTTCCTGATGGCCAGAGCTATTGAATGTAAATTAGAAAGTTGTCCGGCTTGATGAGAACAATATAAAAACTATTTTTTCTTTACTGTAGTTAAAACTAACCCCCCCACTTTTGTCTAAAGCATGTTGAAAGTGACACACTTCCTGCTGCCAGTTGGTGGCGCTATAACTTTGACTCACAATAGCTACATCCATCTGATCGGCCTCTTACCACGAACACACTGCTGAAGTTTCATCAAGATCAGTTAATGTATGCAGAAGTTATTCCACTTCCGTGTTTCTCTTTTCTCGCCATAAATTCGATTCCTCGCCACAGCCAAACCGTTCGAGATATCAAAAATCCGTCCGCAATTTAGCATCCTCAAAGTCTTGACTACATGCACACCGAGTTTGAAGGGGACACGGTGAATTTTCTAGGAGGAGTATTTCACATTCCACAGCAAGCGTTTTCCAAACAACCCATAATAGCCGACTTCCTGTTGGGCTGGCGTAAAACTTGACCGGGGTAAAGTTGTTCGGCCCGATGAGATCTATATGTGTACCGAGTTTCATATTAATTCATGCGAGCGTGTTTGATATATGGATCAAGTTTTAGAACCCCGTTCAAGGGGGCGCTGTTGAGCCCCCCAGCCACGCCCGGGTACCAGCTTCAGCCCGGCCCTGATGGCCGTGGGTTTTGACCTGTGTGCAAAGTTTCAAGAGTTTTTGAGCACGTTAAGGACCCCAAAAGCCCCTGAAACCTTGATTAACAATATAAAAGCAAGAGTCAAATCCCCCCCTCCCCTCACACACACACAGACACAGAGAGAGGGAGAGAAAATTCTTCAGAAAATCCACATTCAAACCAAAATATCTCTCTTCCTGTTGGTCGGAGATGGTTCATGTAAATTAAAAAGTTGTCCGTCTTGATGAGAACAATACACATACCAAGTTTTGTGATTCTAGGAAAAACTAAGCCCCCATTTTTGACTAAAGGTGGCGCTACTGAGCCATTCCACCACGCCCGTTTCTGAAACTTTGCACATGTCTACTGGCTAATAAATGTGATGTGTCTGTCGAGTTTCATCCAATTTCAAGTATGTTAAGAGTCTCAAAAGCATAAAAAAAGAATATTAAAGTTTGAAGCGTTGCCACGGCAACAGTATTAAAGATATCAAAAATCCTTTCACAAGTCTACATCTGCCGTGTGTTTACATTATACACATAAAGTTTGAAGCAAATCGGGTAAAAATAAGAGGGTGATTTCAAAGCATTTTGAAAGTGACACACTTCCTGCTGCCAGTTGGTGGCGCTATAACTTTGACTCACAATAGTCACATCCATGTGATCGGCCTCTTACAACGAACACACTGCGGAAGTTTCATCAAGATCAGTTAATGTATGCAGAAGTTATAACACACTTCCTGTTTATCTTTTCTCGCTATAAATTCGTTTCATCGCCACGGCCAAACCGTTCGAGATATCAAAAATCCGTCCGCAATTTAGCATCCTCAATGGCTTGACTTCATGCTGACCGAGTTTGGTGTGGATCGGATCAATTCCCTCGGAGGAGTACATTAAATTCCACAGCATGCGTTTTTCAAACAACCCATAATAGCTGACTTCCTGTTGGGCAGAGCTAATAACTTAGAGTGCGAAAGTTGTTCGGCCCGATGAGATCTATATGTGTACCGAGTTTCATACTAATACGTTCTTGTATGTGTCCAAGATTTAAGATTGTGTTCTAGGGGGCGCTGTTGAGCCCCCCTGCCACGCCCGGGTACCAGCTTCAGCCCGGCCCTAATGGCCGCGGGTTCTGACCTGCGTACAAAGTTTCATGAGTTTTTGAGCACGTTAAAGGCCCCAAAAGCCCCCGAACCCTTGAAGAACAATAATAATAATAATAATAATCCTAACGAAAACAATAGGGCCTTCGCCCCTTCAGGGCTTGGGCCCTAATAATTAAAGCTGCAAGCAGCGATGAAAGGGCCCTCGCACCCGTGCCATCAACACTCGGTGGCTTTAGGAAGACAGAGCATGGTTGGGCAATGTACATTTAAGGAGGTATATATAGTAAGAGTATGTCAAAGTCAGTTACAAAATGTTTTGTATAATGATGTTAATAGCATGCTTCATGACTCAGCTGAGTGTTGCTAGCATGTTTAGTATGTTTCTAGCATGCTTAGTACACAATAATTATGTGGTTAGTACTGCATTACTGTGTTAACCATGTCAGTTTCTGTTGCCAGTAGTTGGGGCTATGTCTATATCTGAATATCGCTATGTAGATGTGTTCAGTGCAGGACTTTTATCAAACATGTGAAGTTTGGGGCAGATTGGACATTGTATGCTTGAGTTACAACAACTTCCTTTAGCATTTCTAGCATGTTTAATGATGTTTCTAGCATTTTACATATTAATTTTGGGGTAGATTGGACATTGCATGCCTGAGTTACAGCAAATTCATATTTAATTGCAGTAATATCATGCTTTAGCACTTAGCTAAGTGTTTGCTAGTATGTTTTAGCATGTCTCTAGTATGTTGGTAGGATATTTAGCACCTACTGGCATTTTTTTATATGTTATTAGGAGTCCAGAACAGTGTTAAACGTCACTTCCTTTTGCCAGCAGGCGGCGCTATGACTATAACTGAATATGAGCATGGACATGTGTTCAAAAGATAACTCTTATCAAACGTGTGAAGTTTGGGGTAGATTGGACATTTTATGCTTAAGTTACAACAACTTCCTTGAGCTTTTATAGCATGCTTTAGAACTTAGCTAAGTGTTGCTAGCATGTTTCTTGCATGTTACATATTAAGTTTGGGGCAGATTGAACATCCCATGCCTGTGTTACAACAAATTCCCATTTAATTGCAGTAATATCATGATTTAGCACTTAGCTAAGTGATTGATAGCATGTTTTAGCATGTTTCTAGTATGTTGCTAGCCTGTTTAGCACCTGCTGGCACTTTTTTATATGTTATTAGGAGACCACAACAGTGTTAAACATGTCACTTCCTGTTGCCAGCAGGTGGCGTTATGACTATAACTGAATATGAGCATGGATGTGTGTTCATGACAGAACTCTTATCAAACGTGTGAAGTTTGGCGCAAATTGGAAATTGCCTTCTTGAGTAACAACAATGTCATGTTTCATTGAATTAGCATGCTTTAGCACTTAGCTTAGTATTGCTAGCATGTTTTAACATGTTTCTAGCATGTTTAGAAGTCAATGGCATTTTTAACATGTTGCTAGAATGGCATCAACGTGTTAAACATGACACTTCATGTTACCGGTAGGTGGCGCTATTACTATAACTGAATATTCTCATGTAGATGTGTTCAGGCCATGACTCTTATCAAACGTGTGAAGTTTGGGGCAGACTGGACATTCCGTGCCTGTGTTACAGCAAATTCCTATTTAATTGCAGTAATAACATGCTTTAGCACTAAGCTAAGTGTTTGCTAGCATGTTTTAGCATGTTTCTAGTATGTTGTTAGCATGTTTAGCACATGCTGGCACTTTTTTATATGTTATTAGGAGTCCACAACAGTGTTTAACATGTCGCTTCCTGTTGCCAGCAGGTGGCGCTATGACTGTAACTGAATATGAGCATGGTCATGTGTTCAGGACAGAACGCTTATCAAAAGTGTGAAGTTTGGGGCAGATTGGACATTGCCTTCTTGAGTAACAACAATATCCTGTTTCATTGAATTAGCATGCTTTAACACTCAGCTAAGTTTTGCTAGCATGTTTTAACATGTTTCTAGCATGTTTAGAAGTCAATGGCATTTTTAACATGTTGCTAGAACGGCATCAACGTGTTAAACATGACACTTCCTGTTACCAGTAGGTGGCGCTATTACTATAACTGAATATTCTCATGTAGATGTGTTCAGGCCATGACTCTTATCAAACGTGTGAAGTTTGGGGCAGATTGGACATTCCGTGCCTGAGTTACAGCAAATTCCTATTAATTGCAGTAATAGCATGCTTTAGCACTTAGCTAAGTGTTTGCTAGCATGTTTTAACATGTTTCTAGTATGTTGTTAGCATGTTTAGCACTTGCTGGAACTTTTTTATATGTTATCAGGAGTTCACAACAGTGTTAAACATGTCACTTCCTGTTGCCAGCAGGTGGCGCTATGACTGTAACTGAATATGAGCATGGTCATGTGTTCAGGACAGAACGCTTATCAAAAGTGTGAAGTTTGGGGCAGATTGGACATTCCATGCCTGAGTTACAGCAACTTCCTGTTTCATGGCGAAACATCAAAATTTGTCAGGCCGCCGAGGACTCGCCCTTCGATGAAAACTCAAGATCTTCGCAATTTAACGTCGCAAAGGCCTTAAGATTACACTCACCAAATTTGAAGATGATCAGATTAAAACTGTAGGAGGAGTTCGTTAAAGTACGAGGCATGAAAATGGCAAAAACTGCACAAAAATCTGAGAGGAAGTTGAAAATGGCTGACTTCCTGTTGTGTTTAGGGCTACGCTCCAAGAGACTTTTTTGTAGGTATTAGGTCCTTACACATATGTACCGAATTTCGTACACGTACGTGGAACACAGCGGGAGGCGCACTCCGTTGAACTTTTATAGGTGGCGCTATCGAGCCATTTTGCCCCGCCCAATTCTGAAACCTATATCAGATGTAAATTTTCGCCAGTTCTGACGCGTGTGCAAAGTTTCGTGAGTTTTCGAGCATGTTTAGGCCCTCAAAAATGCAATTAAATGCGGAGAAGAATAATAATAATAATAAATATAGCTGCGAGCAGCGATTGCGGGCCCAAGCCGGTGGCACCGCCACCCCGGTGCCTTTAGTTACCTAAAGGCACCGGGGATGGCGGTGCCACCGGCTTTGGCCCTCCATCGCTGCTCGCAGCTATATTTATATATATATATATATATATATATATATATATATATATATATATATATGTATATAAATATCTATATATATACACACACACACACACATATATATATATATATATATACTTATATATATACGTATATATATATATATATAAATATAAGACAGAAAATTTTACTTGTCTTACCTTATTCTGATTTTATGATACACCCAAAATATTCCACAACAAATCCTTTAAATTTAATGTAAAAATAAAAACGAAAGTAAGCAGTGTTGGTCTCACGTAACCCTCTCATTAGAATCAAAATGTTTCAATATTTGCGATGTATTTGGATGCTAAACTATTCTTTATTATAGGCTTTGTACTTCACTCGTGTTCCAATATCGATGGAAAAAATCATCCTCTTCACACGCGCAAAAATGTTCTTGGAAACATCACAGTGGAGCTCTGCTTACTGTGAATGGTACAGATTGTACTACTGACTATTTAAACAGAGCAGTGTAATTCGTTTATGTTAGGTTGACTATTTTTATTATTATATTGTATTAGGGCTATAATGAACAGGCTGCGATGTCAAGATTGCAATTCTGGAATGTGTGTGTGTGTGTGACGCGGTTGCGGTTGAACAGTGGACACAAAAACATAAATAAAATGTTTTAGTTAATTCCTACATCCATAGGAATACATTGAAAATGCTCGCTCTACTCCGCACCATTATCAATGTCTGTGCGGACGTCTGTATTTTACTAGTATATAGTATACTATAGTTAGCGATTTAAAAGCGCTCAGTGGTGTCACACGTCGATTAACCGGTGGGAAAATGTTATCACAGTCACATCCCTAATATATTTATATATAAATACAATAGGCCTACCTGAAAGAGAATTTTACTTGCCCGACCAGAGTATAGCCTGATTAGAACGTCAATAACAAAAAAATAACTTGGGAATCACTAAAACGAGAGATTATTCTAATTTCATTACATTCATTTTAAGTTGCAATCAGCAGTTAATAATAAATGTATTACTGATCAATGGTAACAAGGTTGCACTGCTGAGGCTCATGCTGCTTCTCCAGGAGAATTGTAAACAAATGAGCGCAGCACACAAAAAAGCAACCCAGTTAACAACATACTGACTATAAAAATTACAAATATGGAGTTTTTATATATTTTATAACATATGATAGAGTTAAGCAACCTCACTTGACAAGTAGGCAACTATTTCCTGAATACAATCACGATTGAAACTGTGACATTGATTTCATACAACAGGTTAATAAACAGTTACAATTAAGTCACTTACATTTTAGATGCAATATTGACTGTTTTTGTTCTGTTTCAGCAGCAAAAATAGTTAAACAAAGATCACAGCAACTTGTTTTCTCATTACTGAATGATTCAGCATTTTGAAACGAATCGCTTGACTCAAAGATTCAATGGTCAATCCATAAACATCTGTCTCAATCATGAATGACTCAGTCATTGGAACGAATCATTTGAACGAATGAATCAATGACTCGCTCATTAAGATGGTCGCCTGGCGACACCTAATGGCGGTTTAGTGTTATGTTTAAAAGTATCATTCTTTCCAACGTGCACCATTATCAATGTCCGTGCGGACGTCCGTTTTTTTACTTTCACTTTTATATTAGCGATTTAAAAGCACCCACTCGTGTCACACGTCGATTAACCGGTGGGAAAATATCCTCAGACACATACCTAATAAATGTATATTTAAATACAATATTGGCCTACCTGGTAAAAAGTTTTATATACTATTTTGATGTCCTTTTGGACACAAGAGGGCAGTATAGCCCTATGTTTGCTTTTTTGTTGAACCAAATAGCACTAAATAGCCTGTTTTTAACTTTTTCATTCTTCTTGAATTGCAAAAACAGAATAAAATGGGTTTAGTTGTGATATTTGTATACTTTTATATAGAAATAAATGGTATATAATTACATTTTTAGAAGATTTTTAGTGTTTCCTTTTTGGACATTAATCCCTCGCCATAGCAAAACCGTTTGAGATATTTATTATCCATTCACAACTTAGCATATATAATGTAGTTTCATCATGTTGAAAAAGTTTGGTACGAATAAAATAAATAGTTTAAGAGGAGTGGCTAAAAATTCAGAGGCTGATTTTGCAAAAAAATTCACATTCAGACCAAAATATCTGACTTCCTGATGGCCAGAGCTATTGAATGTAAATTAGAAAGTTGTCCGGCTTGATGAGAACAATATAAAAACTATTTTTTCTTTACTGTAGTTAAAACTAACCCCCCCACTTTTGTCTAAAGCATGTTGAAAGTGACACACTTCCTGCTGCCAGTTGGTGGCGCTATAACTTTGACTCACAATAGCTACATCCATCTGATCGGCCTCTTACCACGAACACACTGCTGAAGTTTCATCAAGATCAGTTAATGTATGCAGAAGTTATTCCACTTCCGTGTTGCTCTTTTCTCGCCATAAATTCGATTCCTCGCCACAGCCAAACCGTTCGAGATATCAAAAATCCGTCCGCAATTTAGCATCCTCAAAGTCTTGACTACATGCACACTGAGTTTGAAGGGGACACGGTGAATTTTCTAGGAGGAGTATTTCACATTCCACAGCAAGCGTTTTCCAAACAACCCATAATAGCCGACTTCCTGTTGGGCTGGCGTAAAACTTGACCGGGGTAAAGTTGTTCGGCCCGATGAGATCTATATGTGTACCGAGTTTCATATTAATTCATGCGAGCGTGTTTGATATATGGATCAAGTTTTAGAACCCCGTTCAAGGGGGCGCTGTTGAGCCCCCCAGCCACGCCCGGGTACCAGCTTCAGCCCGGCCCTGATGGCCGTGGGTTTTGACCTGTGTGCAAAGTTTCAAGAGTTTTTGAGCACGTTAAGGACCCCAAAAGCCCCTGAAACCTTGATTAACAATATAAAAGCAATAGTCAAATCCCCCCCTCCCCTCACACACACACAGACACAGAGAGAGGGAGAGAAAATTCTTCAGAAAATCCACATTCAAACCAAAATATCTCTCTTCCTGTTGGTCGGAGATGGTTCATGTAAATTAGAAAGTTGTCCGTCTTGATGAGAACAATACACATACCAAGTTTTGTGATTCTAGGAAAAACTAAGCCCCCATTTTTGACTAAAGGTGGCGCTACTGAGCCATTCCACCACGCCCGTTTCTGAAACTTTGCACATGTCTACTGGCTAATAAATGTGATGTGTCTGTTGAGTTTCATGCAATTTCAAGTATGTTAAGAGTCTCAAAAGCATCAAAAAAGAATATTAAAGTTTGATGCGTTGCCACGGTAACAGTATCTAAGATATCAATAATCCTTTCACAGGTTTACATCTGCCGTGTGTCTACATTGTACACATAAAGTTTGAAGCAAATCGGGTAAAAATAAGACACTGATTTCAAAGCATTTTGAAAGTGACATATTCCTGCTGCCAGTTGGTGGCGCTATAACTTTGACTCACAATAGTCACATCCATGTGATCGGCCTCTTACCACGAACACACTGCTGAAGTTTCATCAAGATCAGTTAATGTATGCAGAAGTTATAACACACTTCCTGTTTCATTTTTTCGCCATAAATTTGTTTCCTCGCCACGGCCAAACCGTTCGAGATATCAAAAATCCGTCCGCAATTTAGCATCCTCAATGTCTTGACTTCATGCACACCGAGTTTGGAGGCGAATCGATGAATTCCCTAGGAGGAGTACATTAAATTCCACAGCATGCGTTTCCAAACAACGCTAAATAGCCAACTTCCTGTTTGGCTGGCGTAAAACTTAGAGCACGAAAGTTGTTTGGCCCGATGAGATCTATATGTGTACCGAGTTTCATATTATTACATGCAAGCGTGTTTGATTTATGGACACGTGTTCGGATCCCGTTCCAGGGGGCGCTGTCGAGCCCCCCTGCCACGCCCGGGTACCAGCTTCAGTCCGGACCTGATGGCCGCGGGTTCTGACGTGTGTGCAAAATTTCAAGAGTTTTCGAGCATGTTAAGAGCCCCAAAAGTGCCCGAAAGGTTGACAAAATAATAATAATAATAATAATAAATAATCCTACCGGAAACAATAGGGCCTTCGCCCTTTCAGGGCTTGGGCCCTAATAAACAGAGCAATTCCAAGAGGGTCCTCACACCATCGGTGCTCGGGCCCTAATTAAAGCTGCAAGCAGCGATGAAAGGGCCCTCGCACCCGTGCCATCAACACTCGGTGGTTTTAGGAAGACAGAACATGGTTGGGAAATGTACATTTAAGGAGGTATATATAGTAAGAGTATGTCAAAGTCAGTTACAAAATGTTTTGTATAATGGTGATAATAGCATGCTTCATGACTCAGCTAAGTGTTGCTAGCATGTTTAGTCTGTTTCTAGCATGCTCAGTACACAATAATTATGTGGTTAGTACTGCATTACTGTGTTAACCATGTCAGTTTCTGTTGCCAGTAGGTGGCGTTATGACTATAACTGAATATGAGCATGGATGTGTGTTCAGGAAAGAACTCTTATCAAACGTGTGAAGTTTGGTGCAAATTGGACATTGCCTTCTTGAGTAACAACAAAGTCATGTTTCATTGAATTAGCATTCTTTAGCACTTAGCTAAGCATTGTTAGCATGTTTTAACATGTTTCTAGCATGTTTAGAACTCAATGGCATTTTTAACATGTTGCGAGAACGGCATCAACGTGTTAAACATGTCACTTCCTGTTGCCAGTAGGTGGCGCTATTACTAGAACTGAACATTCTCATGCAGATGTGTTCAGGCCATGACTCTTATCAAAAGTGTGAAGTTTGGGGCAGATTGGACATTCCATGCCTGAGTTACAGCAAATTCCTATTTAATTGCAATAATAGCATGCTTTAGCACTTAGCTAAGAGTTTGCTAGCATGTTTTAGCATGTTTCTAGTATGTTGTTAGCATGTTTAACACTTGCTGGCACTTTTTTATATGTTATTAGGAGTCCATAACAGTGTTAACATGTCACTTCCTGTTGCCAGCAGGTGGCGCTATGACTGTAACTGAATATAAGCATGGTCATGTGTTCAGGACAGAACGCTTATCAAAAGTGTGAAGTTTGACGCAGATTGGACATTCCATGCCTGAGTTACAGCAAATTCATATTTAATTGCAGTAATATCATTCTTTAGCACTTAGCTAAGTGTTTGCTAGTATGTTTTAACATGTCTCTAGTATGTTGGTAGGATGTTTAGCACCTACTGGCATTTTTTTATATGTTATTAGGAGTCAAGAACAGTGTTAAACGTCACTTCCTGTTGCCAGCAGGTGGCGCTATGACTATAACTAAATATGAGCATGGACATGTGTTCAAGAGATAACTCTTATCAAACGTGTGAAGTTTGGGGTAGATTGTACATTGCCTTCTTGAGTAACAACAAAGTCCTGTTTCATTGAATTAGCATGCTTTAACACTTAGCTAAGTATTGCTAGCATGTTTTAATATGTTTCTAGCATGTTTAGAACTCAATGGCATTTTTAACATGTTGCTAGAACGGCATCAACGTGTTAAACATGTCACTTCCTGTTGCCAGTAGGTGGCGCTATTACTATAACTGAATTTGAGCATAGACGTGTGTTCAGGCCATGATTCTTATCAAACGTGTGAAGTTTGGGGCAGATTGGACATTCCATGCCTGAGTTACAGCAAATTCATATTTAATTGCAGTAATAGCATGCTTTAGCACTTAGCTGAGTGTTTGCTAGCATGTTTCTAGTATGTTGCTAACCTGTTTAGCACTTGCTGGCTCTTTTTTATATGTTATTAGGAGACCACAACAGTGTTAAACATGTCACTTCCTGTTGACAGCAGGTGGCGCTATTACTATAACTGAATATTCTCATGTAGATGTGTTCAGGCCATGACTCTTATCAAACGTGTGAAGTTTGGGGCAGATTGGACATTCCATGCCTGTGTTACAGCAAATTCCTATTTAATTGCAGCAATAGCATGCTTTAGCACTTAGCTAAGTGTTTGCTAGCATGTTTTAGCATGGTTCTAGTATGTTGTTAGCATGTTTAACACTTGATGGCACTTTTTTTATATGTTTTTATATGTCCACAACAGTGTTTAACATGTCACTTCCTGTTGCCAGCAGGTGGCACTATGACTGTAACTGAATATGAGCATGGTCATGTGTTCAGGACAGAACGTTTATTAAAAGTGTGAAGTTTGGTGCAGAATGGACATTGCCTTCTTGCGTAACAACAACATCCTGTTTCATTGAATTAGCATGCTTTAGCACTTAGCTAAGTATTGCTAGCATGTTTTAACATGTTTCTAGCATGTTTAGAAGTCAATGGCATTTTTAACATGTTGCTAGAATGGCATCAACGTGTTAAACATGACACTTCCTGTTACCAGTAGGTGGCGCTATTTCTATAACTGAATATTCTCATGTAGATGTGTTCAGGACAGAACGCTTATCAAAAGTGTGAAGTTTGGGGCAGATTGGACATTCCATGCCTGAGTTACAGCAAATTCCTATTTAATTGCAATAATAGCATGCTTTAGCACTTAGCTAAGAGTTTGCTAGCATGTTTTAGCATGCTTCTAGTATGTTGTTAGCATGTTTAGCACTTGCTGGCACTTTTTTATATGTTATTAGGAGTCCATAACAGTGTTAAACATGTCACTTCCTGTTGCCAGCAGGTGGCGCTATGACTATAACTGAATATGAGCATGGTCATGTGTTCAGGACAGAACTCTTATCAAACGTGTGAAGTTTGGGGCAGATTGGACATTCCATGCCTGAGTTACAGCAACTTCCTGTTTCATGGCGAAACATCGAAATTTGTCAGGCCGCCGAGGACCCGCCCTTCGACGAAAACTCAAGATCTTCGCAATTTAACGTCGCAAAGGCCTTAAGATTACACTCACCAAATTTGAAGATGATCAGATTAAAACTGTAGGAGGAGTTTGTTAAAGTACGAGGCCTGAAAATGGCAAAAACTGCACAAAAATCTGAGAGGAAGTTCAAAATGGCTGACTTCCTGTTGTGTTTAGGGCTATGCTCCAAGAGACTTTTTTGTAGGTATTAGGTCATTACATGTATGTACCGAATTTCGTGCACGTACGTGGAACGTTGCGGGAGGCGCACTCCGTTGAACTTTTATAGGTGGCGCTATCGAGCCATTTTGCCCCGTCCAATTCTGAAACCTATATCAGATGTAAATTTTCGCCAGTTCTGACGCGTGTGCAAAGTTTTGTGAGTTTTCGAGCATGTTTAGGCCCTCAAAAATGCAATTAAATGCGGAGAAGAATAATAATAATAATAATAATAATAATAATAATAATAATAAACAGAGCAATTCCAAGAGGGTCCTCACACCATCGGTGCTCGGGCCCTAAATATAGCTGCGAGCAGCGATTGCGGGCCCAAGCCGGTGGCACCGCCACCCCGGTGCCTTTAGTTACCTAAAGGCACCGGGGATGGCGGTGCCACCGGCTTTGGCCCTCCATCGCTGCTCGCAGCTATATTTATATATATATATATATATATATATACACACACACACACACACATATATATATATATATATATATATATATATATATATATATATATATATATATATTTATAAGACAGAAAATATTACTTGTATTACCTTATTCTGATTTTATGATACACTCAAAATATTCCACAACAAATCCTTTAAATTTAATGTAAAAATAAAAACGAAAGTAAGCAGTGTTGGTCTCACGTAACCCTCTCATTAGAATCAAAATGTTTCAATTTTTGCGATGTATTTGGATGCTAAACTATTCTTTATTATAGGCTTTGTACTTCACTCGTGTTCCAATATCGATGGAAAAAATCATCCTCTTCACGAGCGCAAAAATGTGCTTGGAAACATCACAGTGGAGCTCTGCTTACTGTGAATGGTACAGATTGTACTACTGACTATTTAAACAGAGCAGTGTAATTCGTTTATGTTAGGTTGACTATTTTTATTATTATATTGTATTAGGGCTATAATGAATGTCAAGATTGCAATTCTGGAATGTGTGTGTGACGCGGTTGCGGTTGAACAGTGGACACAAAAACATAAATAAAATGTTTTAGTTAATTCCTACATCCATAGGAATACATTGAAAATGCTCGCTCTACTCCGCACCATTATCAATGTCTGTGCGGACATCTGTATTTTACTAGTATATAGTATACTATAGTTAGCGATTTAAAAGCCCTCAGCGGTGTCACATGTCGATTAACCGGTGGGAAAATGTTATCACAGTCACATCCCTAATATATTTATATATAAATACAATAGGCCTACCTGAAAGAGAATTTTACTTGCGCGACCAAAGTATAGCCTGATTAGAACGTCAATAACAAAAAAATAACTTGGGAATTACTAAAACGAGAGATTATTCTAATTTCATTACATTCATTTTAAGTTGCAATCAGCAGTTAATAATAAATGTATTACTGATCAATGGTAACAAGGTTGCACTGCTGAGGCTCATGCTGCTTCTCCAGGAGAATTGTAAACAAATGAGCGCAGCACACAAAAAAGCAACCCAGTTAACAACATACTGACTATAAAAATTACAAATATGGAGTTTTTATATATTTTATAACATATGATAGAGTTAAGCAACCTCACTTGACGAGTAGGCAACTATTTCCTGAATACAATCACAATTGAAACTGTGACATTGATTTCATACAACAGGTTAATAAACAGTTACAATTAAGTCACTTACATTTTAGATGCAATATTGACTGTTTTTGTTCTGTTTCAGCAGCAAAAATAGTTAAACAAAGATCACAGCAACTTGTTTTCTCATTACTGAATGATTCAGCATTTTGAAACGAATCGCTTGACTCAAAGATTCAATGGTCAATCCATAAACATCTGTCTCAATCATGAATGACTCAGTCATTGGAATGAATCGTTTGAACGAATGAATCAATGACTCGCTCATTAAGATGGTCGCCTGGCGACACCTAATGGCGGTTTAGTGTTATGTTTAAAAGTATCATTCTTTCCAACGTGCACCATTATCAATGTCCGTGCGGACGTCCGTTTTTTTACTTTCACTTTTATATTAGCGATTTAAAAGCACCCGCTCGTGTCACACGTCGCTTAACCGATGGGAAAATATCCTCACAGTCATATACCTAATAAATTTATATTTAAATACAATAGGCCTACCTAGTAAAACGTTTTATATACTATTTTGATATCCTTTTGGACACAAGAGGGCAGTATAGCCCTATGTTTGCTTTTTTGTTGAAACAAATAGCACTAAATAGCCTGTTTTTAACTTTTTCATACTTCTTGAATTGCAAAAACAGAATAAAATAGGTTTAGTTCTAATATTTGTATTATTTTATATAAAAATAAATGGTGTATAATTAAATTTTAAGAATATATGAGATGTTTTCTGATTCCTTTTTTGACATTATTTTAATCCCTCGCCATGTCAAAACCGTTTGAGATATTCAATATCCGTTCTCAATTTAGCATCTTTAATGTATTTTCATCATGTTGAAAAAGTTTGGTGTGAATAAAAAAAAAAACACTTAGCAGGAGTGGGTAAAAAGCAGAGGCTGAATTTGCAAATAAATCCACATTCAAACCAAAATATCTGACTTCCTGTTGGTCCAAGCTAATGACCTCAAATTAGAAAGTTGTCCAGCTCGATGAGACCAATATACTTACTGATTTTTGTAATTGTGGGTAAACCTAACCCCCCCACTTTTGTCAAAAACATTTTGAAAGTGACACACTTCCTGCTGCCAGTTGGTGGCGCTATAACTTTGACTCACAATAGTTACATCCATCTGATCGGCCTCTTACCACGAACACACTGGTGAAGTTTCATCAAGATCCGTTAATGTATGCAGAAGTTATACCACTTCGTGTTTCTCTTTTCTCGCCATAAATTCGTTTCCTCGCCACGGCCAAACCGTTCGAGATATCAAAAATCCGTCCGCAATTTAGAATCCTCAATGTCTTGACTTCATGCACACCGCGTTTGGTGGGGATTGGATGAATTCTCTAGGAGGAGTACTTCGCATTCCACAGCAAGCGTTCTCCAAACAACCCATAATTGCCGACTTCCTGTTGGGCTGGCGTAAAACTTAGAGCACGAAAGTTGTTCAGCCCGATGTGATCTATATGTGTACCGAGTTTCATATCATTACATGCAAGTGTGTTTGATTTATGGACAAGTGTTCGGATCCCATTCCAGGGGGCGCTGTTGAGCCCCCCTGCCACGCCCGGGTACCAGCTTCAGCCCGGCCCTGATGGCCGCGGGGTCTGACCTGTGTGCAAAGTTTCAAGAGTTTTCGAGCACGTTAAAGGCCCCAAAAGCCCCTGAAACCTTGAAAAACAGGAATTTTAAACAAATCTCACTCAAAAGACAAATCCCCCCACCCCTCACACACACAGAGACGCAGAGGCAGAGAGAGAGAGGGAGAGAATTCTACAAAAAATCACATTCAAACCAAAATATCTCACTTCCTGTTGGTCACAGCTTATGACTATAAATTAGAAAGTTGTCCGGCTTGATGAGAACAATATACATAACGATTTTTGTGACTCTACTTAAAACTAAGCCCCCATTTTTGACTAAAGGTGGCGCTACTGAGCCCCTCACCACGCCCGTTTCTGAAACTTTGCACATGTCTACTGGCTAATAAATGTGATGTGTCTGTCGAGTTTCATCCAATTTCAAGTATGTTAAGAGTCTCAAAAGCATCAAAAAAGAATATTAAAGTTTGAAGCGTTGCCACGGCAACAGTATTAAAGATATCAAAAATCCTTTCACAAGTCTACATCTGCCGTGTGTTTACATTATACACATAAAGTTTGAAGCAAATCGGGTAAAAATAAGAGGGTGATTTCAAAGCATTTTGAAAGTGACACACTTCCTGCTGCCAGTTGGTGGCGCTATAACTTTGACTCACAATAGTCACATCCATGTGATCGGCCTCTTACAACGAACACACTGCGGAAGTTTCATCAAGATCAGTTAATGTATGCAGAAGTTATAACACACTTCCTGTTTATCTTTTCTCGCTATAAATTCGTTTCATCGCCACGGCCAAACCGTTCGAGATATCAAAAATCCGTCCGCAATTTAGCATCCTCAATGGCTTGACTTCATGCTGACCGAGTTTGGTGTGGATCGGATCAATTCCCTAGGAGGAGTACATTAAATTCCACAGCATGCGTTTTTCAAACAACCCATAATAGCTGACTTCCTGTTGGGCAGAGCTAATAACTTAGAGTGCGAAAGTTGTTCGGCCCGATGAGATCTATATGTGTACCGAGTTTAATACTAATATGTTCTTGTATGTGTCCAAGATTTAAGATTGTGTTCTAGGGGGCGCTGTTGAGCCCCCCTGCCACGCCCGGGTACCAGCTTCAGCCCGGCCCTAATGGCCGCGGGTTCTGACCTGCGTGCAAAGTTTCATGAGTTTTTGAGCACGTTAAAGGCCCCAAAAGCCCCCGAACCCTTGAAGAACAATAATAATAATAATAAATATAGCTGCGAGCAGCGATTACGGGCCCAAGCCGGTGGCACCGCAACCCTGGTGCCTTTAGTTACACTAAAGCCACCGGGGTGGCGGTGTCACCGTCTTGGGCCCTCCATCGCTGCTCGCAGCTATATTTATATATATATTTATATATATATATATATATATATATATATATATATATATGTATGTGTGTGTGTATATAAATATCTATCTATCTATATCTATATATATATCTATATATATATATATATATATATATATATATATATATATATATATATGTATATACACACACACACACACACACACACACACATATATATATATATATATATATATATATATATATATATATATATATATATAAGACAGAAAATATTACTTGTCTTACCTTATTCTGATTTTATGATACACTCAAAATATTCCACAACAAATCCTTTAAATTTAATGTAAAAATAAAAATGAAAGTAAGCAGTGTTGGTCTCACGTAACCCTCTCATTAGAATCAAAATGTTTCAATTTTTGCGATGTATTTGGATGCTAAACTATTCTTTATTATAGGCTTTGTACTTCACTCGTGTTCCAATATCGATGGAAAAAATCATCCTCTTCACACGCGCAAAAATGTTCTTGGAAACATCACAGTGGAGCTCTGCTTACTGTGAATGGTACAGATTGTACTACTGACTATTTAAACAGAGCAGTGTAATTCGTTTATGTTAGGTTGACTATTTTTATTATTATATTGTATTAGGGCTATAATGAATGTCAAGATTGCAATTCTGGAATGTGTGTGTGACGCGGTTGCGGTTGAACAGTGGACACAAAAACAAATAAAATGTTTTAGTTAATTCCTACATCCATAGGAATACATTGAAAATGCTCGCTCTACTCCGCACCATTATCAATGTCTGTGCGGACGTCTGTATTTTACTAGTATATAGTATACTATAGTAAGCGATTTAAAAGCCCTCAGCGGTGTCACATGTCGATTAACCGGTGGGAAAATTTTATCACAGTCACATCCCTAATATATTTATATATAAATACAATAGGCCTACCTGAAAGAGAATTTTACTTGCCCGACCAAAGTATAGCCTGATTAGAACGTCAATAACAAAAAAATAACTTGGGAATCACTAAAACGAGAGATTATTCTAATTTCATTACATTCATTTTAAGTTGCAATCAGCAGTTAATAATAAATGTATTACTGATCAATGGTAACAAGGTTGCACTGCTGAGGCTCATGCTGCTTCTCCAGGAGAATTGTAAACAAATGAGCGCAGCACACAAAAAAGCAACCCAGTTAACAACATACTGACTATAAAAATTACAAATATGGAGTTTTTATATATTTTATAACATATGATAGAGTTAAGCAACCTCACTTGACGAGTAGGCAACTATTTCCTGAATACAATCACAATTGAAACTGTGACATTGATTTCATACAACAGGTTAATAAACAGTTACAATCAAGTCACTTACATTTTAGATGCAATATTGACTGTTTTTGTTCTGTTTCAGCAGCAAAAATAGTTAAACAAAGATCACAGCAACTTGTTTTCTCATTACTGAATGATTCAGCATTTTGAAACGAATCGCTTGACTCAAAGATTCAATGGTCAATCCATAAACATCTGTCTCAATCATGAATGACTCAGTCATTGGAATGAATCGTTTGAACGAATGAATCAATGACTCGCTCATTAAGATGGTCGCCTGGCGACACCTAATGGCGGTTTAGTGTTATGTTTAAAAGTATCATTCTTTCCAACGTGCACCATTATCAATGTCCGTGCGGACGTCCGTTTTTTTACTTTCACTTTTATATTAGCGATTTAAAAGCACCCGCTCGTGTCACACGTCGCTTAACCGATGGGAAAATATCCTCACAGTCATATACCTAATAAATTTATATTTAAATACAATAGGCTTACCTAGTAAAACGTTTTATATACTATTTTGATATCCTTTTGGACACAAGAGGGCAGTATAGCCCTATGTTTGCTTTTTTGTTGAAACAAATAGCACTAAATAGCCTGTTTTTAACTTTTTCATACTTTTTGAATTGCAAAAACAGAATAAAATAGGTTTAGTTCTAATATTTGTATAATTTTATATAAAAAGAAATGGTGTATAATTAAATTTTAAGAAGATATGAGATGTTTTCTGATTCCTTTTTTGACATTATTTTAATCCCTCGCCATGTCAAAACCGTTTGAAATATTTAATATCCGTTCACAATTTAGCATCTTTAATGTATTTTCATCGTGTTAAAAAAGTTTGGTGTGAATAAAAAAAAAAAACTCTTAGCAGGAGTGGGTAAAAAGCAGAGGCTGAATTTGCAAATAAATCCACATTCAAACCAAAATATCTGACTTCCTATTGGTCGAAGCTAATAACTGTATATTAGAAAGTTGTCCGGCTCGATGAGACCAATGTACGTACTGATTTTTGTAACTGTGGGTGAAACTAACCCCCCCCACTTTTGTCAAAAGCATTTTGAAAGTGACACACTTCCTGCTGCCAGTTGGTGGCGCTATAACTTTGACTCACAATAGTTACATCCATCTGATCGGCCTCTTACCACGAACACACTGGTGAAGTTTCATCAAGATCAGTTAATGTATGCAGAAGTTATACCACTTCGTGTTTCTCTTTTCTCGCCATAAATTCGTTTCCTCGCCACGGCCAAACCGTTCGAGATATCAAAAATCCGTCCGCAATTTAGAATCCTCAATGTCTTGACTTCATGCACACCGAGTTTGGTGGGGATTGGATGAATTCTCTAGGAGGAGTACTTCGCATTCCACAGCAAGCGTTTTCCAAACAACCCATAATAGCCGACTTCCTGTTGGGCTGGCGTAAAACTTGACCGGGGGAAAGTTGTTCGGCCCGATGAGATCTATATGTGTACCGAGTTTCATATTAATTAATGCAAGCGTGTTTGATCTATGGACCAAGTTTTGGGACCCCGTTCAAGGGGGCGCTGTTGAGCCCCCCTGCCACGCCCGGGTACCAGCTTCAGCCCGTCCCTGATGGCAGGGGGTTCTGACTTGTGTGCAAAGTTTCAAGAGTTTTTGAGCACGTTAAGGACCCCAAAAGCCCCTGAAACCTTGATTAACAATATAAATGCAATAGTCAAATCCCCCCTCCCCTCACACACACAGAGACACAGAGAGAGGGAGAGAAAATTCTTCAGAAAATCCACATTCAAACCAAAATATCTCTCTTCCTGTTGGTCAGAGATAGTTCATGTAAATTAGAAAGTTGTCCGTCTTGATGAGAACAATACACATACCAAGTTTTGTTGCTGTTGATAAAACTAACCCCCCCACTTATGACTAAAGGTGGCGCTACTGAGCCCCTCACCACACCCGTTTCTGAAACTTTGCACATGTCTACGGGCTAATAAATGTGATGTGTCTGTTGAGTTTCATGCAATTTCAAGTATGTTAAGAGTCTCAAAAGCATCAAAAAAGAATATTAAAGTTTGATGCGTTGCCACGGCAACAGTATCTAAGATATCAATAATCCTTTCACAGGTTTACATCTGCCGTGTGTCTACATTGTACACATAAAGTTTGAAGCAAATCGGGTAAAAATAAGACACTGATTTCAAAGCATTTTGAAAGTGATGTACTTCCTGCTGCCTGTTGGTGGCGCTATAACTTTGACTCACAATAGTCACATCTGTGCGATCGGCCTCTTACAATGAACACACTGCTGAAGTTTCATCAAGATCAGTTAATGTATGCAGAAGTTATAACACACTTCCTGTTTCATTTTTTCGCCATAAATTTGTTTCCTCGCCACGGCCAAACCGTTCGAGATATCAAAAATCCGTCCGCAATTTAGCATCCTCAATGTCTTAACTTCATGCACACCGAGTTTGAAGGCGAATCGATGAATTCCCTAGGAGGAGTACATTAAATTCCACAGCATGCGTTTCCAAACAATGCTAAATAGCCAACTTCCTGTTTGGCTGGCGTAAAACTTAGAGCACGAAAGTTGTTCGGCCCGATGAGATCTATATGTGTACCGAGTTTCATATCATTACATGCAAGTGTGTTTGATTTATGGACCAGTGTTCGGATCCCGTTCCAGGGGGCGCTGTTGAGCCCCGCTGCCACGCCCGGGTACCAGCTTCAGCCCGGCCCTGATGGCCGCAGGTTCTGACCTGTGTGCAAAGTTTCAAGAGTTTTCGAGCACGTTAAGAGCCCCAAAAGCCCCTGAAACCTTGAAACACACTGAAATCAATTGGAAATTCCCTCCCACCCCTCACACACACAGAGACAGAGAGAGAGAGAGAGAAAATTCTCCAAAAAATCACATTCAAACCAAAATATCTGACTTCCTGTTGCTCTCAGCTAATAAGTGTGAATTAGACAGTTGTCCGGTTTAATGAGAACAATATACATAGCGAGTTTAGTGACTCTATGTAAAACTAAGCCCCCATTTTTGACTAAAGGTGGCGCTACTGAGCCCCTCACCACGCCCGTTTTTGAAACTTTGCACATGTCTACTGGCTAATAAATGTGATGTGTCTGTCGAGTTTCATGCAATTTCAAGTATGTTAAGAGTCTCAAAAGCATCAAAAAAGAATATTAAAGTTTGATGCGTTGCCACGGCAACAGTATCTAAGATATCAATAATCCTTTCACAGGTTTACATCTGCCGTGTGTCTACATTGTACACGTAAAGTTTGAAGCAAATCGGGTAAAAATAAGACACTGATTTCAAAGCATTTTGAAAGTGACATATTCCTGCTGCCAGTTGGTGGCGCTATAACTTTGACTCACAATAGTCACATCCATGTGATCGGCCTCTTACCACGAACACACTGCTGAAGTTTCATCAAGATCAGTTAATGTATGCAGAAGTTATAACACACTTCCTGTTTCATTTTTTCGCCATAAATTTGTTTCCTCGCCACGACCAAACCGTTCGAGATATCAAAAATCCGTCCGCAATTTAGCATCCTCAATGTCTTGACTTCATGCACACCGAGTTTGGAGGCGAATCGATGAATTCCCTAGGAGGAGTACATTAAATTCCACAGCATGCGTTTCCAAACAACGCTAAATAGCCAACTTCCTGTTTGGCTGGCGTAAAACTTAGAGCACGAAAGTTGTTCGGCCCGATGAGATCTATATGTGTACCGAGTTTCATATTATTACATGCAAGCGTGTTTGATTTATGGACACGTGTTCGGATCCCGTTCCAGGGGGCGCTGTCGAGCCCCCCTGCCACGCCCGGGTACCAGCTTCAGTCCGGACCTGATGGCCGCGGGTTCTGACGTGTGTGCAAAATTTCAAGAGTTTTCGAGCATGTTAAGAGCCCCAAAAGTGCCCGAAAGGTTGACAAAATAATAATAATAATAATAATAATAATAAATATAGCTGCGAGCAGCGATTACGGGCCCAAGCCGGTGGCACCGCAACCCCGGTGCCTTTAGTTACCTAAAGGCACCGGGGTGGCGGTACCGCCGGCTTTGGCCCTCCATCGCTGCTCGCAGCTATATTTATATATATATATATATATATATATATATATATATATATATATATACATAAATACATACATACATACATACACACACATACATATATATGTATATATATATATATATATATATATATATATATATATATATATTATTGTTCAAAAGTTTGGGGTCAGTAAGATTTTTAATGTTTTTAGGAGAAGTCTCTTCTGCTCACCAAGGCTGCATTTATTGATTAAAAATACAAACAAAAACAGTAATATTGTGAAATATTATTCCAATTTAAAACAGCTGTTTTCAATTTTAAAATATTTTACATAGTAATTCATTTCTCTGATCAAAGTTGAGTTTTCAGCATCATTACTCCAGTCTTCAGTGTCACATGATCCGTCAGAAATCATACTAATATGATGATTGATGCTCAATAAATATTCATTATTATTTTCAATGTTGAAAACAGTTGTGTACAGATTTTTTTTTTTCAAAATGCTTTGATGAATGTAAAGTTCAAAAGAACAGCATATATTTCAAATATATATATTTTTAACATTATAAATGTCTTTACTGTAACTGTTGATCAGTTTAACTCATCCTTCATAAATAAAAGTACTGATTTATTTTATTTCTTTCCCCCAAAAATAAAATTTTAATTATTACTAACCACAAACTTTTGAGCGGTAGTGTTTAACGTTACAAAAGCTTTAGATTTCAGATAAATGCTGTTCTTTTGAACTTTCTATTCATCAAAGACTGTACACAACTGTTTTCGACATTTAAAATAATAATGCATGTTTCTTGAGTATCAATCATCATATTAGAATAATTTCTGAAGGATCATGTGACAGTGACGACTGGAGTAATGATGCTGAAAACTCAGCTTTGATCACAGGAATAAATAACAGTTTAAAATATATTAAAATAGAAAGCAGCTGTTTTAAATTGGAATACTATTTTACAATATTACTGTTTTTGTTTGTATTTTTAATCAAATAAATGCAGCCTTGGTGAGCAGAAGAAACTTCTCTGTTATGTGCGCGCCACAGACTGCACGCACGTCCGCTTAGAGTTCCGCCTTTTGCCTTCCGTCAATATTACGTTATTAGAAAAATATTTTTTTAGAGAATCGATTTTTTGACATTTGTGAATCGATTCAGAATCGTCCACGTCCGCATCGCGATGCATCTAAGAATCAATTTTTTCTCCCACCCCTAGATTTCATACAACAGGTTAATAAACAGTTACAATTAAGTCACTTACATTTTAGATGCAATGTTGACTGTTTTTGTTCTGTTTCAGCAGCGAAAATAGTTAAACAAAGATCCCGGCAGAACCATCACGCATCACGTGTTTTCTCATAACTGAACGATTCAGCATTTTTAACAAATCGGTTGACTCAAAGATTGAATGATCAATCCATAAACATCTGTCTTAATCATGATCGACTCATTCGAACGAATCGTTTGACCGAATGAATCAATGACTCGCTTATTAAGATGGATGCCTGGCGACACCTAATGGCGGTTTAGTGTTGTTTAAAAGCATCATTCTTTCCCACATGTGTGTGATTTGTGTGTGCAACATTATCATTATTTTTCTTTCACTATTATATTAGCGATTTAAAAGCACCCACTCGTGTCACACGTCGATTAACCGGTGGGAAAATATCCTCAGACACATACCTAATAAATGTATATTTAAATACAATATTGGCCTACCTGGTAAAAAGTTTTATATACTATTTTGATGTCCTTTTGGACACAAGAGGGCAGTATAGCCCTATGTTTGCTTTTTTGTTGAACCAAATAGCACTAAATAGCCTGTTTTTAACTTTTTCATTCTTCTTGAATTGCAAAAACAGAATAAAATGGGTTTAGTTGTGATATTTGTATACTTTTATATAGAAATAAATGGTATATAATTACATTTTTAGAAGATTTTTACTTTAATCCCTCGCCATAGCAAAACCGTTTGAGATATTTATTATCCATTCACAATTTAGCATATTTAATGTAGTTTCATCATGTTGAAAAAGTTTGGTACGAATAAAATAAATAGTTTAAGAGGAGTGGCTAAAAATTCAGAGGCTGATTTTGCAAAAAAAATCACATTCAGACCAAAATATCTGACTTCCTGATGGCCAGAGCTATTGAATGTAAATTAGAAAGTTGTCCGGCTTGATGAGAACAATATAGAAACTATTTTTTCTTTACTGTAGTTAAAAGTAACCCCCCCACTTTTGTCAAAAGCATGTTGAAAGTGACACACTTCCTGCTGCCAGTTGGTGGCGCTATAACTTTGACTCACAATAGCTACATCCATCTGATCGGCCTCTTACCACGAACACACTGCTGAAGTTTCATCAAGATCAGTTAATGTATGCAGAAGTTATTCCACTTCCGTGTTTCTCTTTTCTCGCCATAAATTGGATTCCTCGCCACAGCCAAACCGTTCGAGATATCAAAAATCCGTCCGCAATTTAGCATCCTCAAAGTCTTGACTACATGCACACCGAGTTTGAAGGGGACACGGTGAATTTTCTAGGAGGAGTATTTCACATTCCACAGCAAGCGTTTTCCAAACAACCCATAATAGCCGACTTCCTGTTGGGCTGGCGTAAAACTTGACCGGGGTAAAGTTGTTCGGCCCGATGAGATCTATATGTGTACCGAGTTTCATATTAATTCATGCGAGCGTGTTTGATATATGGATCAAGTTTTAGAACCCCGTTCAAGGGGGCGCTGTTGAGCCCCCCAGCCACGCCCGGGTACCAGCTTCAGCCCGGCCCTGATGGCCGTGGGTTTTGACCTGTGTGCAAAGTTTCAAGAGTTTTTGAGCACGTTAAGGACCCCAAAAGCCCCTGAAACCTTGATTAACAATATAAAAGCAAGAGTCAAATCCCCCCCTCCCCTCACACACACACAGACACAGAGAGAGGGAGAGAAAATTCTTCAGAAAATCCACATTCAAACCAAAATATCTCTCTTCCTGTTGGTCAGAGATGGTTCATGTAAATTAGAAAGTTGTCCGTCTTGATGAGAACAATACACATACCAAGTTTTGTGATTCTAGGAAAAACTAAGCCCCCATTTTTGACTAAAGGTGGCGCTACTGAGCCATTCCACCACGCCCGTTTCTGAAACTTTGCATATGTCTACTGGCTAATAAATGTGATGTGTCTGTTGAGTTTCATGCAATTTCAAGTATGTTAAGAGTCTCAAAAGCATCAAAAAAGAATATTAAAGTTTGATGCGTTGCCACGGTAACAGTATCTAAGATATCAATAATCCTTTCACAGGTTTACATCTGCCGTGTGTCTACATTGTACACATAAAGTTTGAAGCAAATCGGGTAAAAATAAGACACTGATTTCAAAGCATTTTGAAAGTGATATATTCCTGCTGCCAGTTGGTGGCGCTATAACTTTGACTCACAATAGTCACATCCATGTGATCGGCCTCTTACCACGAACACACTGCTGAAGTTTCATCAAGATCAGTTAATGTATGCAGAAGTTATAACACACTTCCTGTTTCATTTTTTCGCCATAAATTTGTTTCCTCGCCACGGCCAAACCGTTCGAGATATCAAAAATCCGTCCGCAATTTAGCATCCTCAATGTCTTGACTTCATGCACACCGAGTTTGGAGGCGAATCGATGAATTCCCTAGGAGGAGTACATTAAATTCCACAGCATGCGTTTCCAAACAACGCTAAATAGCCAACTTCCTGTTTGGCTGGCGTAAAACTTAGAGCACGAAAGTTGTTCGGCCCGATGAGATCTACATGTGTACCGAGTTTCATATTATTACATGCAAGCGTGTTTGATTTATGGACACGTGTTCGGATGCCGTTCCAGGGGGCGCTGTCGAGCCCCCCTGCCACGCCCGGGTACCAGCTTCAGTCCGGACCTGATGGCCGCGGGTTCTGACGTGTGTGCAAAATTTCAAGAGTTTTCGAGCATGTTAAGAGCCCCAAAAGTGCCCGAAAGGTTGACAAAATAATAATAATAATAATAATAATAATAAAATATAGCTGCGAGCAGCGATTACGGGCCCAAGCCGGTGGCACCGCAACCCCGGTGCCTTTAGTTACCTAAAGGCACCGGGGTGGCGGTACCGCCGGCTTTGGCCCTCCATCGCTGCTCGCAGCTATATTTATATATATATATATATATATATATATATATATATATATATATATATATATATATATATATATATATATATATTATACAAAAATTTTTTTAGGAGAAGTCTCTTCTGCTCACCAAGGCTGCATTTATTTGATTAAAAATACAAACAAAAACAGTAATATTGTGAAATATTATTCCAATTTAAAACAGCTGTTTTCTATTTTAATATATTTTAAACTGTAATTAATTTATGTGATCAAAGCTGAGTTTTCAGCATCATTACTCCCGTCTTCAGTGTCACATGATCCTTCAGAAACCATTCTAATATGATGATTGATGGTCAATAAATATTAATTATTATTTTCAATGTTGAAAACAGTTGTGTACAGATTTTTTTTAAATGCGTTGATGAATGTAAAGTTCAAAAGAACAGCATTTATTTCAAATATAATTTTTTTTAACATTATAAATGTCTGTACTGTAACTTTTTATCAGTTTAACTCATTCTCGATGAATAAAAGTATTGATTTATTTATTTATTTCCCCCAAAAATAAAATTAAAATTATTACTGACCCCAAACTTCTGAACGGTAGTGTTTAATGTTACAAAAGCTTTAGATTTCAGATAAATGCTTTTCTTTTGAACTTTCTATTCATCAAAGACTGTACATAACTGTTTTCAACATTTAAAATAATAATGAATGTTTCTTGAGCATCAATCATCATATTAGAATAATTTCTGAAGGATCATGTGACAGTGACGACTGGAATAATGATGCTGAAAACTCAGCTTTGATCACAGGAATAAATAACAGTTTAAAATATATTAAAATAGAAAGCAGCTGTTTTAAATTGGAATACTATTTTACAATATTACTGTTTTTGTTTGTATTTTTAATCAAATAAATGCAGCCTTGGTGAGCAGAAGAAACTTAGCTTAAAAATCTTACTGACGCCAAATTTTTGAACAGAAGTGTATTATATATTTATATAATTATATAAAAATGTAAGGGATAAGACAGATCATTTTACTTGCCTGACCTGATTAGAACAATGAAAAAAACTTAAATGAAAAAATAACTTGGGAATCACTAAAACGAGGGCGCGATTGAACAGTGGACACATAAAAACATACTCTGTCATTTTGTTCAGAACATCATTCAAACTGCAAAGTGTTAACTTATATTTTTGTACAGTAGCAATAAAACACAACATTGTGCTTTTTTAAAATACATTCAAGCAATCCGCCCCGAAAATGAAACTAAAATGCTCACGGCTGCACAGGCATTCATAATGGTGCGCGTCCTCAGCGAGGAACGAGCAGAACAGAGTCAAAGTTTCTTAGGTCATTCCTCCTTCCATAGGAATTTATTGAAAACGCTCGCTCTGCTCCGCACCATTATCAATGTCCGTGCGGACGAACATATTTTACTTTCGTTTTTAAGTTAGCGATTAAAAAGCCCCCAGCAGTGTCACACGTCAGTTAACCGGTGGTAAAATATTCTCACCGTCACATCCCTAGTATATTTTTATATAGATATAATAGGCCTACCTGATTTTGAACACAAGAGGGCAGTATAGCACTATGTTTGACTTTATTTATTTATTGTTTAGACTAAACAACCATTCTGGCAGTTTTTAAACTTAAACTTCATTCTTAAATTGAAAAAAAAAGAATAAAATGAGTTAAGTTCTGATATTTGTATACTTTTATGTAGTAATAAATGGTGTATAATTACATTTTTAGAATATATGAGCCTTTTAGTGTTTACTTTTTTGACATTACTTTAATCCCTCGCCATAGCAAAACCGTTTGAGATATTTATTATCCGTTCACAATTTAGCATCATTAATATATTTTTATCATGTTGAAAAAGTTTGGTGGGAATAAAATAACCACTTAGATAAAGGTGGCTAAAAATCCAGAGGCTGATTTTGCAAAAAAATCCACATTCAGACCAAAATATCTGACTTCCTGATGGTCAGAGCTAATGACTTTAAATTAGAAAGTTGTCCGGGTCGATGAGATCAATATATGAACTGAGTTTTTTTTACTGGAGTTAAAACTAACCCCCCCACTTTTGTCAAAAGCATGTTGAAAGTGACACACTTCCTGCTGCCAGTTGGTGGCGCTATAACTTTGAATCACAATAGTTACATCCATCTGATCGGCCTCTTACCACGAACACACTGCTGAAGTTTCATCAAGATCAGTTAATGTATGCAGAAGTTATTCCACTTCGTGTTTCTCTTTTCTCGCCATAAATTCGATTCCTCGCCACGGCCAAACCGTTCGAGATATCAAAAATCCGTCCGCAATTTAGCATCCTCAAAGTCTTGACTACATGCACACCGAGTTTGGAGGGGACACGGTGAATTTTCTAGGAGGAGTACTTCGCATTCCACAGGAAGCGTTTTCCAAACAACCAATAATAGCCGACTTCCTGTTGGGCTGGCGTAAAACTTGACCGGGGGAAAGTTGTTCGGCCCGATGAGATCTATATGTGTACCGAGTTTCATATTAATTCATGCAAGCGTGTTTGATCTATGGACCAAGTTTTGGGACCCCGTTCAAGGGGGCGCTGTTGAGCCCCCCTGCCACGCCCGGGTACCAGCTTCAGCCTGTCCCTGATGGCAGGGGGTTCTGACTTGTGTGCAAAGTTTCAAGAGTTTTTGAGCACGTTAAGGACCCCAAAAGCCCCTGAAACCTTGATTAACAATATAAAAGCAATAGTCAAATTCCCCCCTCCCCTCTCACACACAGAGACACAGAGAGAGGGAGAGAAAATTCTTCAGAAAATCCACATTCAAACCAAAATATCTCTCTTCCTGTTGGTCGGAGGTAGTTAATGTCAATTAGAAAGTTGTCCGTCTTGATGAGAACAATACACATACCAAGTTTTGTTGCTGTTGATAAAACTAACCCCCCCCACTTATGACTAAAGGTGGCGCTACTGAGCCCCTCACCACGCCCGTTTCTGAAACTTTGCACATGTCTACTGGCTAATAAATGTGATGTGTCTGTCGAGTTTCATCCAATTTCAAGTATGTTAAGAGTTTCAAAAGCATCAAAAAAGAATATTAAAGTTTGAAGCGTTGCCACGGCAACAGTATTAAAGATATCAAAAATCCTTTCACAGGTCTACATCTGCCGTGTGTTTACATTATACACATAAAGTTTGAAGCAAATCGGGTAAAAATAAGAGGGTGATTTCAAAGCATTTTGAAAGTGACATATTCCTGCTGCCAGTTGGTGGCGCTATAACTTTGACTCACAATAGTCACATCCATGTGATCGGCCTCTTATCACGAACACACTGCTGAAGTTTCATCAAGATCAGTTAATGTATGCAGAAGTTATAACACACTTCCTGTTTCCATTATTCGCCATAAATTCGTTTCCTCGCCACGGCCAAACCGTTTGAGATATCAAAAATCCGTCCGCAATTTAGCATCCTCAATGTCTTGACTTCATTCCCACCGAGTTTAGTGGCGATCGGGTGAATTCCCTAGGAGAAGTGTTTCAAATACCAGACCATGCGTTTCCAAACAACCCATAATAGCCGACTTCCTGTTGGGCTGGCGTAAAACTTAGAGCACGAAAGTTGTTCGGCCCGATGAGATCTACATGTGTACCGAGTTTCATATTATTACATGCAAGCGTGTTTGATTTATGGACACGTGTTCGGATCCCGTTCCAGGGGGCGCTGTCGAGCCCCCCTGCCACGCCCGGGTACCAGCTTCAGCCCGGCCCTGATGGCCGCGGGTTCTGACCTGTGTGCAAAGTTTCAAGAGTTTTCGAGCATGTTAAGGGCCCCAAAAGTGCCCGAAAGGTTGACAAAATAATAATAATAATAATAAATATAGCTGCGAGCAGCGATTACGGGCCCAAGCCGGTGGCACCGCAACCCCGGTGCCTTTAGTTACCTAAAGGCACCGGGGTGGCGGTACCGCCGGCTTTGGCCCTCCATCGCTGCTCGCAGCTATATTTATATATATATATATATATATATATATACATATACATACACACACATACATATATATGTATATATATATATATATATATATATATATATATATATATATTATTGTTCAAAAGTTTGGGGTCAGTAAGATTTTTAATGTTTTTAGGAGAAGTCTCTTCTGCTCACCAAGGCTGCATTTATTGATTAAAAATACAAACAAAAACAGTAATATTGTGAAATATTATTCCAATTTAAAACAGCTGTTTTCAATTTTAAAATATTTTACATAGTAATTCATTTCTGTGATCAAAGTTGAGTTTTCAGCATCATTACTCCAGTCTTCAGTGTCACATGATCCTTCAGAAATCATACTAATATGATGATTGATGCTCAATAAATATTCATTATTATTTTCAATGTTGAAAACAGTTGTGTACAGATTTTTTTTTTTCAAAATGCTTTGATGAATGTAAAGTTCAAAAGAACAGCATATATTTCAAATATATATATTTTTAACATTATAAATGTCTTTACTGTAACTGTTGATCAGTTTAACTCATCCTTCATAAATAAAAGTACTGATTTATTTTATTTCTTTCCCCCAAAAATAAAATTTTAATTATTACTAACCACAAACTTTTGAGCGGTAGTGTTTAACGTTACAAAAGCTTTAGATTTCAGATAAATGCTGTTCTTTTGAACTTTCTATTCATCAAAGACTGTACACAACTGTTTTCGACATTTAAAATAATAATGAATGTTTCTTGAGTATCAATCATCATATTAGAATAATTTCTGAAGGATCATGTGACAGTGACGACTGGAGTAATGATGCTGAAAACTCAGCTTTGATCACAGGAATAAATAACAGTTTAAAATATATTAAAATAGAAAGCAGCTGTTTTAAATTGGAATACTATTTTACAATATTACTGTTTTTGTTTGTATTTTTAATCAAATAAATGCAGCCTTGGTGAGCAGAAGAAACTTCTCTGTTATGTGCGCGCCACAGACTGCACGCACGTCCGCTTAGAGTTCCGCCTTTTGCCTTCCGTCAATATTACGTTATTAGAAAAATATTTTTTTAGAGAATCGATTTTTTGACATTTGTGAATCGATTCAGAATCGTCCACGTCCGCATCGCGATGCATCTAAGAATAAATTTTTTCTCCCACCCCTAGATTTCATACAACAGGTTAATAAACAGTTACAATTAAGTCACTTACATTTTAGATGCAATGTTGACTGTTTTTGTTCTGTTTCAGCAGCGAAAATAGTTAAACAAAGATCACGGCAGAACCATCACGCATCACGTGTTTTCTCATAACTGAACGATTCAGCATTTTTAACGAATCGGTTGACTCAAAGATTGAATGATCAATCCATAAACATCTGTCTTAATCATGATCGACTCATTCGAACGAATCGTTTGAACGAATGAATCAATGACTCGCTTATTAAGATGGATGCCTGGCGACACCTAATGGCGGTTTAGTGTTGTTTAAAAGCATCATTCTTTCCCACATGTGTATGATTTGTGTGTGCAACATTATCATTATTTTTCTTTCACTATTATATTAGCGATTTAAAAGCACCCACTCGTGTCACACGTCGATTAACCGGTGGGAAAATATCCTCAGACACATACCTAATAAATGTATATTTAAATACAATATTGGCCTACCTGGTAAAAAGTTTTATATACTATTTTGATGTCCTTTTGGACACAAGAGGGCAGTATAGCCCTATGTTTGCTTTTTTGTTGAACCAAATAGTACTAAATAGCCTGTTTTTAACTTTTTCATTCTTCTTGAATTGCAAAAACAGAATAAAATGGGTTTAGTTGTGATATTTGTATACTTTTATATAGAAATAAATGGTATATAATTACATTTTTAGAAGATTTTTACTTTAAATATGCTAAATTGTGAATGGATAATAAATATCTCAAACGGTTTTGCTATGGCGAGGGATGAATGTAGTTTCATCATGTTGAAAAAGTTTGGTACGAATAAAATAAATAGTTTAAGAGGAGTGGCTAAAAATTCAGAGGCTGATTTTGCAAAAAAATTCACATTCAGACCAAAATATCTGACTTCCTGATGGCCAGAGCTATTGAATGTAAATTAGAAAGTTGTCCGGCTTGATGAGTACAATATAGAAACTATTTTTTCTTTACTGTAGTTAAAAGTAACCCCCCCACTTTTGTCAAAAGCATGTTGAAAGTGACACACTTCCTGCTGCCAGTTGGTGGCGCTATAACTTTGACTCACAATAGCTACATCCATCTGATCGGCCTCTTACCACGAACACACTGCTGAAGTTTCATCAAGATCAGTTAATGTATGCAGAAGTTATTCCACTTCCGTGTTTCTCTTTTCTCGCCATAAATTCGATTCCTCGCCACAGCCAAACCGTTCGAGATATCAAAAATCCGTCCGCAATTTAGCATCCTCAAAGTCTTGACTACATGCACACCGAGTTTGAAGGGGACACGGTGAATTTTCTAGGAGGAGTATTTCACATTCCACAGCAAGCGTTTTCCAAACAACCCATAATAGCCGACTTCCTGTTGGGCTGGCGTAAAACTTGACCGGGGTAAAGTTGTTCGGCCCGATGAGATCTATATGTGTACCGAGTTTCATATTAATTCATGCGAGCGTGTTTGATATATGGATCAAGTTTTAGAACCCCGTTCAAGGGGGCGCTGTTGAGCCCCCCAGCCACGCCCGGGTACCAGCTTCAGCCCGGCCCTGATGGCCGTGGGTTCTGACTTGTGTGCAAAGTTTCAAGAGTTTTTGAGCACGTTAAGGACCCCAAAAGCCCCTGAAACCTTGATTAACAATATAAAAGCAATAGTCAAATCCCCCCTCCCCTCACACACACAGAGACACAGAGAGAGGGAGAGAAAATTCTTCAGAAAATCCACATTCAAACCAAAATATCTCTCTTCCTGTTGGTCGGAGATGGTTAATGTCAATTAGAAAGTTGTCCGTCTTGATGAGAACAATACACATACCAAGTTTTGTTGCTGTTGATAAAACTAACCGCCCCATTTATGACTAAAGGTGGCGCTACTGAGCCCCTCACCACGCCCGTTTCTGAAACTTTGCACATGTCTACCGGCTAATAAATGTGATGTGTCTGTCGAGTTTCATCCAATTTCAAGTATGTTAAGAGTCTCAAAAGCATCTGAAAAGAATATTAAAGTTTGATGCGTTGCCACGGCAACAGTATTTAAGATATCAATAAACCTTTCACAGGTCTACATCTGCCGTGTGTCTACATTATACACATAAAGTTTGAAGCAAATCGGGTAAAAATAAGAGGGTGATTTCAAAGCATTTTGAAAGTGACACACTTCCTGCTGCCAGTTGGTGGCGCTATAACTTTGACTCACAATAGTCACATCCATGTGATCGGCCTCTTACAACGAACACACTGCGGAAGTTTCATCAAGATCAGTTAATGTATGCAGAAGTTATAACACACTTCCTGTTTATCTTTTCTCGCTATAAATTCGTTTCATCGCCACGGCCAAACCGTTCGAGATATCAAAAATCCGTCCGCAATTTAGCATCCTCAATATCTTGACTTCATGCTGACCGAGTTTGGTGTGGATCGGATCAATTCCCTAGGAGGAGTACATTAAATTCCACAGCATGCGTTTTTCAAACAACCCATAATAGCTGACTTCCTGTTGGGCAGAGCTAATAACTTAGAGCGTGAAAGTTGTTCGGCCCGATGAGATCTATATGTGTACCGAGTTTCATACTAATACGTTCTTGTATGTGTCCAAGATTTAAGATTGTGTTCTAGGGGGCGCTGTTGAGCCCCCCTGCCACGCCCGGGTACCAGCTTCAGCCCGGCCCTAATGGCCGCGGGTTCTGACCTGCGTGCAAAGTTTCATGAGTTTTTGAGCACGTTAAAGGCCCCAAAAGCCCCCGAACCCTTGAAGAACAATAATAATAATAATAAATATAGCTGCGAGCAGCGATTACGGGCCCAAGCCGGTGGCACCGCAACCCCGGTGCCTTTACTTACCTAAAGGCACCGGGGATGGCGGTGCCACCGGCTTTGGCCCTCCATCGCTGCTCGCAGCTATATTTATATATATATATATATATATATACATACACACACACACACACACACACATATATATATATATATATATATATATATATATATATATATATATATGTGTGTATATAAATATCTATCTATCTATATCTATATCTATATCTATATATATATATATATATATATATATATATATATATATATAATACACACACACACACACACACACACACACACATATATATATATATATATATATATATATATATATAAGACAGAAAATATTACTTGTCTTACCTTATTCTGATTTTATGATACACTCAAAATATTCCACAACAAATCCTTTAAATTTAATGTAAAAATAAAAACGAAAGTAAGCAGTGTTGGTCTCACGTAACCCTCTCATTAGCATCAAAATGTTTTAATTTTTGCGATGTATTTGGATGCTAAACTATTCTTTATTATAGGCTTTGTACTTCACTCGTGTTCCAATATCGGTGGAAAAAATCATCCTCTTCACACGCGCAAAAATGTGCTTGGAAACATCACAGTGGAGCTCTGCTTACTGTGAATGGTACAGATTGTACTACTGACTATTTAAACAGAGCAGTGTAATTCGTTTATGTTAGGTTGACTATTTTTATTATTATATTGTATTAGGGCTATAATGAATGTCAAGATTGCAATTCTGGAATGTGTGTGTGACGCGGTTGCGGTTGAAAAGTGGACACAAAAACATAAATAAAATGTTTTAGTTAATTCCTACATCCATAGGAATAAATTGAAAATGCTCGCTCTACTCCGCACCATTATCAATGTCTGTGCGGACGTCTGTATTTTACTAGTATATAGTATACTATAGTTAGCGATTTAAAAGCGCTCAGCGGTGTCACACGTCGATTAACCGGTGGGAAAATTTTATCACAGTCACATCCCTAATATATTTATATATAAATACAATAGGCCTACCTGAAAGAGAATTTTACTTGCCCGACCAGAGTATAGCCTGATTAGAACGTCAATAACAAAAAAAATAACTTGGGAATCACTAAAACGAGAGATTATTCTAATTTCATTACATTCATTTTAAGTTGCAATCATCAGTTAATAATAAATGTATTACTGATCAATGGTAACAAGGTTGCACTGCTGAGGCTCATGCTGCTTCTCCAGGAGAATTGTAAACAAATGAGCGCAGCACACAAAAAAGCAACCCAGTTAACAACATACTGACTATAAAAATTACAAATATGGAGTTTTTATATATTTTATAACATATGATAGAGTTAAGCAACCTCACTTGACGAGTAGGCAACTATTTCCTGAATACAATCACGATTGAAACTGTGACATTGATTTCATACAACAGGTTAATAAACAGTTACAATTAAGTCACTTACATTTTAGATGCAATATTGACTGTTTTTGTTCTGTTTCAGCAGCAAAAATAGTTAAACAAAGATCACAGCAACTTGTTTTCTCATTACTGAATGATTCAGCATTTTGAAACGAATCGCTTGACTCAAAGATTCAATGGTCAATCCATAAACATCTGTCTCAATCATGAATGACTCAGTCATTGGAATGAATCGTTTGAACGAATGAATCAATGACTCGCTCATTAAGATGGTCGCCTGGCGACACCTAATGGCGGTTTAGTGTTATGTTTAAAAGTATCATTCTTTCCAACGTGCACCATTATCAATGTCCGTGCGGACGTCCGTTTTTTTACTTTCACTTTTATATTAGCGATTTAAAAGCACCCGCTCGTGTCACACGTCGCTTAACCGATGGGAAAATATCCTCACAGTCATATACCTAATAAATTTATATTTAAATACAATAGGCCTACCTAGTAAAACGTTTTATATACTATTTTGATATCCTTTTGGACACAAGAGGGCAGTATAGCCCTATGTTTGCTTTTTTGTTGAAACAAATAGCACTAAATAGCCTGTTTTTAACTTTTTCATACTTTTTGAATTGCAAAAACAGAATAAAATAGGTTTAGTTCTAATATTTGTATAATTTTATATAAAAATAAATGGTGTATAATTAAATTTTAAGAATATATGAGATGTTTTCTGATTCCTTTTTTGACATTATTTTAATCCCTCGCCATGTCAAAACCGTTTGAAATATTTAATATCCGTTCACAATTTAGCATGTTTAATGTATTTTCATCGTGTTAAAAAAGTTTGGTGTGAATAAAAAAAAAAACACTTAGCAGGAGTGGGTAAAAAGCAGAGGCTGAATTTGCAAATAAATCCACATTCAAACCAAAATATCTGACTTCCTATTGGTCGAAGCTAATAACTGTATATTAGAAAGTTGTCCGGCTCGATGAGACCAATGTACGTACTGATTTTTAAAACTGTGGGTAAAACTAACCCCCCCACTTTTGTCAAAAGCATTTTGAAAGTGACACACTTCCTGCTGCCAGTTGGTGGCGCTATAACTTTGACTCACAATAGTTACATCCATCTGATCGGCCTCTTACCACGAACACACTGGTGAAGTTTCATCAAGATCCGTTAATGTATGCAGAAGTTATACCACTTCGTGTTTCTCTTTTCTCGCCATAAATTCGTTTCCTCGCCACGGCCAAACCGTTCGAGATATCAAAAATCCGTCCGCAATTTAGAATCCTCAATGTCTTGACTTCATGCACACCGAGTTTGGTGGGGATTGGATGAATTCTCTAGGAGGAGTACTTCGCATTCCACAGCAAGCGTTCTCCAAACAACCCATAATTGCCGACTTCCTGTTGGGCTGGCGTAAAACTTAGAGCACGAAAGTTGTTCAGCCCGATGTGATCTATATGTGTACCGAGTTTCATATCATTACATGCAAGTGTGTTTGATTTATGGACAAGTGTTCGGATCCCATTCCAGGGGGCGCTGTTGAGCCCCCCTGCCACACCCGGGTACCAGCTTCAGCCCAGCCCTGATGGCCGAGGGTTCTGACCTGTGTGCAAAGTTTCAAGAGTTTTCGAGCACGTTAAAGGCCCCAAAAGCCCCTGAAACCTTGAAAAACAGGAATTTTAAACAAATCTCACTCAAAAGACAAATCCCCCCACCCCTCACACACACAGAGACGTAGAGGCAGAGAGAGAGAGGGAGAGAATTCTACAAAAAATCACATTCAAACCAAAATATCTCACTTCCTGTTGGTCACAGCTTATGACTATAAATTAGAAAGTTGTCCGGCTTGATGAGAACAATATACATAACGATTTTTGTGACTCTACTTAAAACTAAGCCCCCATTTTTGACTAAAGGTGGCGCTACTGAGCCCCTCACCACGCCCGTTTCTGAAACTTTGCACATGTCTACCGGCTAATAAATGTGATGTGTCTGTCGAGTTTCATCCAATTTCAAGTATGTTAAGAGTCTCAAAAGCATCTGAAAAGAATATTAAAGTTTGATGCGTTGCCATGGCAACAGTATTTAAGATATCAATAAACCTTTCACAGGTCTACATCTGCCGTGTGTCTACATTATACACATAAAGTTTGAAGCAAATCGGGTAAAAATAAGAGGGTGATTTCAAAGCATTTTGAAAGTGACACACTTCCTGCTGCCAGTTGGTGGCGCTATAACTTTGACTCACAATAGTCACATCCATGTGATCGGCCTCTTACAACGAACACACTGCGGAAGTTTCATCAAGATCAGTTAATGTATGCAGAAGTTATAACACACTTCCTGTTTATCTTTTCTCGCTATAAATTCGTTTCATCGCCACGGCCAAACCGTTCGAGATATCAAAAATCCGTCCGCAATTTAGCATCCTCAATATCTTGACTTCATGCTGACCGAGTTTGGTGTGGATCGGATCAATTCCCTAGGAGGAGTACATTAAATTCCACAGCATGCGTTTTTCAAACAACCCATAATAGCTGACTTCCTGTTGGGCAGAGCTAATAACTTAGAGCGCGAAAGTTGTTCGGCCCGATGAGATCTATATGTGTACCGAGTTTCATACTAATACGTTCTTGTATGTGTTCAAGATTTAAGATTGTGTTCTAGGGGGCGCTGTTGAGCCCCCCTGCCACGCCCGGGTACCAGCTTCAGCCCGGCCCTAATGGCCGCGGGTTCTGACCTGCGTGCAAAGTTTCATGAGTTTTTGAGCACGTTAAAGGCCCCAAAAGCCCCCGAACCCTTGAAGAACAATAATAATAATAATAATAATAATCCTAACGAAAACAATAGGGCCTTCGCCCCTTCAGGGCTTGGGCCCTAATAATCCTAACGAAAACAATAGGGCCTTCGCCCCTTCAGGGCTTGGGCCCTAATAATAATAATCCTAACGAAAACAATAGGGCCTTCGCCCTTTCAGGGCTTGGGCCCTAATAATCCTTAGAAGAACAATAGGGCTCTGCGCCCTTTCAGGGCTTGGGCCCTAATAATCCTAACGAAAACAATAGGGCCTTCGCCCTTTCAGGGCTTGGGCCCTAATAATAAATATATTTATTTTTTTTGTTACATTTTTATATATATATCTCTATATATATCTCTCTCTACATATCTCTCTCTCTCTCTCTCTCTCTCTCTCTCTCTCTATATATATATATATATATAGCTGCGAGCAGCGATTGCGGGCCCAAGCCGGTGGCACCGCCACCCTGGTGCCTTTAGTTACACTAAAGCCACCGGGGTGGCGGTGTCACCGGCTTGGGCCCTCCATCGCTGCTCGCAGCTATATATATATATATATATATATATATATATATATATAGAGAGAGAGAGAGAGATATATAGAGAGAGATATATATAGAGATATATATATAAAAATGTAACAAAAAAAATAAATATATGTATATATACATTATATATGTAACAAAAAATAAATAAATATATATATATATATGGCAAGGCGAGGAACGGGCAGAGAAGAGCGAACGTTTTTGGACATTCATCATATTGCATTGGTTTTCATTTCTTGTCCTCAATCCGAGCACTAATCTGTTTATTTTTAAGTCACACATTCTCCATTGATTAAAAAAGACAATCAAATGTATTTTTTAATGGTAGTATTATTTTATACAGAAATAAATTATTTATAATTCAGATGAGAATAAAGTTAGTGTTAATTAAAATTGTAAGGAAAACAAATATATTGATCTAAAATCTACTATCATTTGCTGCAAATAGGTTGACTATTTATATTTATTATTATATTTTATTACGGCTGTAATGAACCGGCTGCGATGTCAAGATTGCAATGCTGGAATGCACAGTGTGTGTGTGTGTGTGTGTGTGTATGTGTGTGTGTGTGTGAGGCGTGGGCACGATCGAACAGTGGAAACATAAAAACATAGGCTACTCCGTCGGTTTGTTCATACAGGACATCATTTAAACTGCACTGTGTTTACTTATATTTATGTACACTCGCAAAAAAAACACAACATTGTGCTTTTGTAAAAAAACATTCAAGCAATCCCACCCCCGGAATGGCGCTATTTTTTAAAGGAGTCATAACCTAGTATTACATTGGATACCTACTGTTGTATTATAGTCTTTCAGGCCCTTCTAAAAAAGAAAAGTGGAAAAAAAATAAACACAGACCTACTTTTACCCTTATTTCTGAAGGCATTATTGTCTCGCGAGATCAATGCGATGTTTTGGCTGTCGTGGACGCTCTATATGGCTCTGCACGCCAGTTGAAAGGGTTGTTGGGACAGCGTCATTAAAAATGAATTTCATCCACTGGTCCCTGATAGTTTCGTCCGATTTTGGGAGATAAAACACATTTGCATGTTTTTTATGGCAATCAACCACAGAGCAAGTCCGGTGTGCACTCGGTTTCTCCATCTTTCTCGACTGAACTGAATATGAGGGGGAGAGGGGAAGGGGGGGCTTCCTGCTGCGGTGTCCATATATGGTATATCCTACTACCTCATGACGTCAAGAGGGAGCTGAAATCAAAATCTTGTATTTGAGTGGGCGTGCACGCGCGCTGGTTTATTTACCCTGAGGTAAACAAACGCTTCACTTTTAAATATCGGCTTCCCGGCCAGTGTATAATCGTTAGTCGATCACGTTAGTCGATCATAACATACATTGATTCTCGTGGAAAAGTGAAAATTGCAGGTTATGACTCCTTTAAATGAAACTAAAATGCTCACGGCTGCATGGGCAATAACGCGTCTACAGCGAGGAACGAGCAGAACAGAGTGAATGTTTTTTAGTTCATTCCTACTGGACGACCGTATTTCACTTTCGCTTTTAAAGGGATACTCCACTTTAAAATGAAAATTCTGTCACCATATTCTCACCCTCATGTTGTTTTAATCCTTTATGAATTTCTTTCTTCTGCTGAACAGAAAGGAAGATATTTAGGAGAATGTCAGTAACCAGACAGTTTCTGATCCCATTGACTTCCATAGTAGGAAAAAAAATGTATACTATGGAAGTCAATGAGACCAGAAACTGTCTGGTTACTGACATTCTTCTAAATATCTTCCTTTCTGTTCAGCAGAAGAAATTAATTAATAAAGGATTGAAACAACATGAGGGTGAGTATATGATGACAGAATTTTCCATTTAAAGTGGAGTATCCCTTTAAGTTAGCGATTTAAAAGCCCCCGCCGCGGTGTCACACATCAATTAACCAGTGGGAAAAAATTCTCAGTCACATCGCTATTATATTTATATATAAATACAATATACAATGGGCCTACCTGATTTTGAACACAAGAGGGCAGTCTGGCAGTAGCCTATAGCCCTATGTATGACTTTTTTTTTTTTTTACTAAATAGCGCATTCTGGCTGATTTTAAACTTGTACATAATTCTTGAATTGAAAAAAACTGAATAAACCCAAAACTAGTTCTGTTTCGGTTTAGTTCTGATATTTGTATAATTTTATATAAAAATAAATGGTGTATACCGTAAATCCTCTAATAAAGGCCCGGGCCTTTATTTTACTCAAGCGCATCGCAGCCCAGGCCTTTATTGGAAGGAGGCCATAATTAGAGACAGGCCTTTATTTGTATTTGAGCAAAACGGACTACCAGTAGAATGAATAAAAACGAGATTTTGTGTCTATTTTAACCTATAAAATACTAGGTTAATTTATTGAAAACGTACAGTTAGTTACCATATAACATTATGGTATGCATACAGAACATTAACAACAAATAAATATAACATAAATAATATTTTTTGTGAAAAGCAATGATTCATTTTGAAACAGTATTTGTTCCAGCAGTAGTAACGTTAGCTCCACAACAGCACGCATCTGTGCATTCATTGATTTCATTCATTCATTCACACACTAGAAACGCGTGTCTTTTTGCGTGTAACTTACAGACACTATTGCGATTAGAACAAAGCAAATAGAACTGACCTATTTCTCAGCTGGATCCGTTGCTCCTCGAAATAATACTTCCAAGCACTTCTGAGGTAAATTTTCCAGGATTATTATTACTTAGATAGATGTGTGTTATCCAGCTGATTGTGGGTGTTCAGGTTTGCGTGGATTGCCTCAGATTATTTGCGTTTGAATAACGTGCGCTCTCCGTAATTAAGAGATCAAAGTCAACAGAGTATTTTGAAACTCGTTTGCACTTAAGAAAAAAAGCGAGCCAATCGCGCCAGTGCGATTGTCGATCCCAGGGGGGTTAAAAAATAGATTTTCGCCAAAAATCCTCTTTGGCTCCGCAGCTGCCATGGTAAACAACATTAGCCTACCGGTGACTGAATTCTCACGTGCGAGTCAAGAGCGAAGTGATTGACATGACCAGGCTACCATAGCTATGGCTTGGATTCATTAGCAAACATTGCCCCCCTGTGGTATTTGCATGTTACTATCACAAGCATAATGTTGTGGCCTGCCCAGAAAAACGTTGTATCTAATAATAGCCCCGGCCACTATTAGAGAACGGCCTTTATTTACCTCCGCCAACAGCGAGACCGGCCAATGTTAGAGACCCGGCCACTAATGGAATACAGGCCACTATTAGAGGATTTACGATTAAATTTTAAGAAGATATGAGATGTTTTCTGATTCCTTTTTTGACATTATTTTAATCCCTCGCCATGTCAAAACCGTTTGAAATATTTAATATCCGTTCACAATTTAGCATCTTTAATGTATTTTCATCGTGTTAAAAAAGTTTTGTTGTGAATAAAAAAAAAAACACTTAGCAGGAGTGGGTAAAAAGCAGAGGCTGAATTTGCAAATAAATCCACATTCAAACCAAAATATCTGACTTCCTATTGGTCGAAGCTAATAACTGTATATTAGAAAGTTGTCCGGCTCGATGAGACCAATGTACGTACTGATTTTTAAAACTGTGGGTAAAACTAACCCCCCCACTTTTGTCAAAAGCATTTTGAAAGTGACACACTTCCTGCTGCCAGTTGGTGGCGCTATAACTTTGACTCACAATAGTTACATCCATCTGATCGGCCTCTTACCACGAACACACTGGTGAAGTTTCATCAAGATCCGTTAATGTATGCAGAAGTTATACCACTTCGTGTTTCTCTTTTCTCGCCATAAATTCGTTTCCTCGCCACGGCCAAACCGTTCGAGATATCAAAAATCCGTCCGCAATTTAGAATCCTCAATGTCTTGACTTCATGCACACCGAGTTTGGTGGGGATTGGATGAATTCTCTAGGAGGAGTACTTCGCATTCCACAGCAAGCGTTCTCCAAACAACCCATAATTGCCGACTTCCTGTTGGGCTGGCGTAAAACTTAGAGCACGAAAGTTGTTCAACCCGATGTGATCTATATGTGTAACGAGTTTCATATCATTACATGCAAGTGTGTTTGATTTATGGACAAGTGTTCGGATCCCGTTCCAGGGGGCGCTGTTGAGCCCCCCTGCCACGCCCGGGTACCAGCTTCAGCCCGGCCCTGATGGCCGCGGGTTCTGACCTGTGTGCAAAGTTTCAAGAGTTTTCGAGCACGTTAAAGGCCCCAAAAGCCCCTGAAACCTTGAAAAACAGGAATTTTAAACAAATCTCACTCAAAAGACAAATCCCCCCACCCCTCACACACACAGAGACACAGAGGCAGAGAGAGAGAGGGAGATAATTCTACAAAAAATCACATTCAAACCAAAATATCTCACTTCCTGTTGGTCACAGCTTATGACTATAAATTAGAAAGTTGTCCGGCTTGATGAGAACAATATACATAACGATTTTTGTGACTCTACTTAAAACTAAGCCCCCATTTTTGACTAAAGGTGGCGCTACTGAGCCCCTCACCACGCCCGTTTCTGAAACTTTGCACATGTCTACCGGCTAATAAATGTGATGTGTCTGTCGAGTTTCATCCAATTTCAAGTATGTTAAGAGTCTCAAAAGCATCTGAAAAGAATATTAAAGTTTGATGCGTTGCCACGGCAACAGTATTTAAGATATCAATAAACCTTTCACAGGTCTACATCTGCCGTGTGTCTACATTATATACATAAAGTTTGAAGCAAATCGGGTAAAAATAAGAGGGTGATTTCAAAGCATTTTGAAAGTGACACACTTCCTGCTGCCAGTTGGTGGCGCTATAATTTTGACTCACAATAGTCACATCCATGTGATCGGCCTCTTACAACGAACACACTGCGGAAGTTTCATCAAGATCTGTCAATGTATGCTGAAGTTATAACACACTTCCTGTTTCTATTTTCTCGCCATAAATTCGTTTCATCGCCACGGCCAAACCGTTCGAGATATCAAAAATCCGTCCGCAATTTAGCATCCTCAATGTCTTGACTTCATGCTGACCGAGTTTGGTGTGGATCGGATCAATTCTCTAGGAGGAGTACATTAAATTCCACAGCATGCGTTTTTCAAACAACCCATAATAGCTGACTTCCTGTTGGGCAGAGCTAATAACTTAGAGTGCGAAAGTTGTTCGGCCCGATGAGATCTATATGTGTACCGAGTTTCATACTAATACGTTCTTGTATGTGTCCAAGATTTAAGATTGTGTTCTAGGGGGCGCTGTCGAGCCCCCCTGCCACGCCCGGGTACCAGCTTCAGCCCGGCCCTAATGGCCGCGGGTTCTGACCTGTGTGCAAAGTTTCATGAGTTTTTGAGTCTGTTAAGGGTCCCAAAAGCCCCCGAACCCTTGAACAACAATAATAATAATAATAATCCTAACGAAAACAATAGGGCCTTCGCCCTTTCAGGGCTTGGGCCCTAATAATAATAATAATAATAATAATCCTACCGAAAACAATAGGGCCTTCGCCCTTTCAGGGCTTGGGCCCTAAATATAGCTGCGAGCAGCGATTACGGGCCCAAGCCGGTGGCACCGCAACCCCGGTGCCTTTAGTTACCTAAAGGCACCGGGGTGGCGGTACCGCCGGCTTTGGCCCTCCATCGCTGCTCGCAGCTATATTTATATATATATATATATATATATATATATATATTATACAAACATATATATATATATACCGTTCAAAAGTTTGGGGTAAGGAAGATTTTTAATGTTTTTAGGAGAAGTCTCTTCTGCTCACCAAGGCTGCATTTATTTGATTAAAAATACAAACAAAAACAGTAATATTGTGAAATATTATTCCAATTTAAAACAGCTGTTTTCTATTTTAAAATATTTTACACTGTAATTAATTTATGTGATCAAAGCTGAGTTTTCAGCATCATTACTCCCGTCTTCAGTGTCACATGATCCTTCAGAAACCATTCTAATATGATGATTGATGGTCAATAAATATTAATTATTATTTTCAATGTTGAAAACAGTTGTGTACAGATTTTTTTTCAAAATGCGTTGATGAATGTAAAGTTCAAAAGAACAGCATTTATTTCAAATATAATTTTTTTTAACATTATAAATGTCTGTACTGTAACTTTTTATCAGTTTAACTCATTCTCGATGAATAAAAGTATTGATTTATTTATTTATTTCCCCCAAAAAATAAAATTAAAATTATTACTGACCCCAAACTTCTGAACGGTAGTGTTTAATGTTACAAAAGCTTTAGATTTCAGATAAATGCTTCTTTTGAACTTTCTATTCATCAAAGACTGTACATAACTGTTTTCGACATTTAAAATAATAATGAATGTTTCTTGAGCATCAATCATCATATTAGAATAATTTCTGAAGGATCATGTGACAGTGACGACTGGAATAATGATGCTGAAAACTCAGCTTTGATCACAGGAATAAATAACAGTTTAAAATATATTAAAATAGAAAGCAGCTGTTTTAAATTGGAATACTATTTTACAATATTACTGTTTTTGTTTGTGTTTTTAATCAAATAAATGCAGCCTTGGTGAGCAGAAGAAACTTAGCTTAAAAATCTTACTGACGCCAAATTTTTGAACAGTAGTGTATTATATATTTATATAATTATATAAAAATGTAAGGGATAAGACAGATCATTTTACTTGCCTGACCTGATTAGAACAATGAAAAAACTTAAATGAAAAAATAACTTGGGAATCACTAAAACGAGGGCGCGATTGAACAGTGGACACATAAAAACATACTCTGTCATTTTGTTCAGAACATCATTCAAACTGCAAAGTGTTAACTTATATTTTTGTACAGTAGCAATAAAACACAACATTGTGCTTTTTTTAAATACATTCAAGCAATCCGCCCCGAAAATGAAACTAAAATGCTCACGGCTGCACAGGCATTCATAATGGTGCGCGTCCTCAGCGAGGAACGAGCAGAACAGAGTCAACGTTTCTTAGGTCATTCCTCCTTCCATAGGAATTTATTGAAAACGCTCGCTCTGCTCCGCACCATTATCAATGTCCGTGCGGACGAACATATTTTACTTTCGTTTTTAAGTTAGCGATTAAAAAGCCCCCAGCAGTGTCACACGTCAGTTAACCGGTGGTAAAATATTCTCACCGTCACATACCTAGTATATTTTTATATAGATATAATAGGCCTACCTGATTTTGAACACAAGAGGGCAGTATAGCACTATGTTTGACTTTATTTATTTATTGTTTAGACTAAACAACCATTCTGGCAGTTTTTAAACTTAAACTTCATTCTTAAATTGAAAAAAAAAAGAATAAAATGAGTTAAGTTCTGATATTTGTAAACTTTTATGTAGTAATAAATGGTGTATAATTACATTTTTAGAATATATGAGCCTTTTAGTGTTTACTTTTTTGACATTACTTTAATCCCTCGCCATAGCAAAACCGTTTGAGATATTTATTATCCGTTCACAATTTAGCATCATTAATATATTTTTATCATGTTGAAAAAGTTTGGTGGGAATAAAATAACCACTTAGATAAAGGTGGCTAAAAATTCAGAGGCTGATTTTGCAAAAAAATCCACATTCAGACCAAAATATCTGACTTCCTGATGGTCAGAGCTAATGACTTTAAATTAGAAAGTTGTCCGGGTCGATGAGTTTAATATATGAACTGAGTTTTTTTTACTGTAGTTAAAACTAACCCCCCCACTTTTGTCAAAAGCATGTTGAAAGTGACACACTTCCTGCTGCCAGTTGGTGGCGCTATAACTTTGAATCACAATAGTTACATCCATCTGATCGGCCTCTTACCACGAACACACTGCTGAAGTTTCATCAAGATCAGTTAATGTATGCAGAAGTTATTCCACTTCGTGTTTCTCTTTTCTCGCCATAAATTCGATTCCTCGCCACGGCCAAACCGTTCGAGATATCAAAAATCCGTCCGCAATTTAGCATCCTCAAAGTCTTGACTACATGCACACCGAGTTTGGAGGGGACACAGTGAATTTTCTAGGAGGAGTACTTCGCATTCCACAGGAAGCGTTTTCCAAACAACCAATAATAGCCGACTTCCTGTTGGGCTGGCGTAAAACTTGACCGGGGGAAAGTTGTTCGGCCCGATGAGATCTATATGTGTACCGAGTTTCATATTAATTCATGCAAGCGTGTTTGATCTATGGACCAAGTTTTGGGACCCCGTTCAAGGGGGCGCTGTTGAGCCCCCCTGCCACGCCCGGGTACCAGCTTCAGCCTGTCCCTGATGGCAGGGGGTTCTGACTTGTGTGCAAAGTTTCAAGAGTTTTTGAGCACGTTAAGGACCCCAAAAGCCCCTGAAACCTTGATTAACAATATAAAAGCAATAGTCAAATTCCCCCCTCCCCTCTCACACACAGAGACACAGAGAGAGGGAGAGAAAATTCTTCAGAAAATCCACATTCAAACCAAAATATCTCTCTTCCTGTTGGTCGGAGGTAGTTAATGTCAATTAGAAAGTTGTCCGTCTTGATGAGAACAATACACATACCAAGTTTTGTTGCTGTTGATAAAACTAACCCCCCCACTTATGACTAAAGGTGGCGCTACTGAGCCCCTCACCACGCCCGTTTCTGAAACTTTGCACATGTCTACTGGCTAATAAATGTGATGTGTCTGTCGAGTTTCATCCAATTTCAAGTATGTTAAGAGTTTCAAAAGCATCAAAAAAGAATATTAAAGTTTGAAGCGTTGCCACGGCAACAGTATTAAAGATATCAAAAATCCTTTCACAGGTCTACATCTGCCGTGTGTTTACATTATACACATAAAGTTTGAAGCAAATCAGGTAAAAATAAGAGGGTGATTTCAAAGCATTTTGAAAGTGACATATTCCTGCTGCCAGTTGGTGGCGCTATAACTTTGACTCACAATAGTCACATCCGTGTGATCGGCCTCTTACCACGAACACACTGCTGAAGTTTCATCAAGATCAGTTAATGTATGCAGAAGTTATAACACACTTACTGTTTCCATTATTCGCCATAAATTCGTTTCCTCGCCACGGCCAAACCGTTTGAGATATCAAAAATCCGTCCGCAATTTAGCATCCTCAATGTCTTGACTTCATTCCCACCGAGTTTAGTGGCGATCGGGTGAATTCCCTAGGAGAAGTGTTTCAAATACCAGACCATGCGTTTCCAAACAACCCATAATAGCCGACTTCCTGTTGGGCTGGCGTAAAACTTAGAGCACGAAAGTTGTTCGGCCCGATGAGATCTACATGTGTACCGAGTTTCATATTATTACATGCAAGCGTGTTTGATTTATGGACACGTGTTCGGATCCCGTTCCAGGGGGCGCTGTCGAGCCCCCCTGCCACGCCCGGGTACCAGCTTCAGCCCGGCCCTGATGGCCGCGGGTTCTGACCTGTGTGCAAAGTTTCAAGAGTTTTCGAGCATGTTAAGGGCCCCAAAAGTGCCCGAAAGGTTGACAAAATAATAATAATAATAATAAATATAGCTGCGAGCAGCGATTGCGGGCCCAAGCCGGTGGCACCGCCATCCCCGGTGCCTTTAGGTAACTAAAGGCACCGGGGATGGCGGTGCCACCGGCTTTGGCCCTCCATCGCTGCTCGCAGCTATATTTATATATATATATATATATATATATATATATATACACACACACACACACACACACACATATATATATATATATATATATATATATATTTATAAGACAGAACATATTACTTGTATTACCTTATTCTGATTTTATGATACACTCAAAATATTCCACAACAAATCCTTTAAATTTAATGTAAAAATAAAAACGAAAGTAAGAAGTGTTGGTCTCACGTAACCCTCTCATTAGAATCAAAATGTTTCAATATTTGCGATGTATTTGGATGCTAAACTATTCTTTATTATAGGCTTTGTACTTCACTCGTGTTCCAATATCGATGGAAAAAATCATCCTCTTCACACGCGCAAAAATGTGCTTGGAAACATCACAGTGGAGCTCTGCTTACTGTGAATGGTACAGATTGTACTACTGACTATTTAAACAGAGCAGTGTAATTCGTTTATGTTAGGTTGACTATTTTTATTATTATATTGTATTAGGGCTATAATGAATGTCAAGATTGCAATTCTGGAATGTGTGTGTGACGCGGTTGCGGTTGAACAGTGGACACAAAAACATAAATAAAATGTTTTAGTTAATTCCTACATCCATAGGAATACATTGAAAATGCTCGCTCTACTCCGCACCATTATCAATGTCTGTGCGGACGTCTGTATTTTACTAGTATATAGTATACTATAGTTAGCGATTTAAAAGCCCTCAGCGGTGTCACATGTCGATTAACCGGTGGGAAAATTTTATCACAGTCACATCCCTAATATATTTATATATAAATACAATAGGCCTACCTGAAAGAGAATTTTACTTGCCCGACCAAAGTATAGCCTGATTAGAACGTCAATAACAAAAAAATAACTTGGGAATCACTAAAACGAGAGATTATTCTAATTTCATTACATTCATTTTAAGTTGCAATCAGCAGTTAATAATAAATGTATTACTGATCAATGGTAACAAGGTTGCACTGCTGAGGCTCATGCTGCTTCTCCAGGAGAATTGTAAACAAATGAGCGCAGCACACAAAAAAGCAACCCAGTTAACAACATACTGACTATAAAAATTACAAATATGGAGTTTTTATATATTTTATAACATATGATAGAGTTAAGCAACCTCACTTGACGAGTAGGCAACTATTTCCTGAATACAATCACGATTGAAACTGTGACATTGATTTCATACAACAGGTTAATAAACAGTTACAATTAAGTCACTTACATTTTAGATGCAATATTGACTGTTTTTGTTCTGTTTCAGCAGCAAAAATAGTTAAACAAAGATCACAGCAACTTGTTTTCTCATTACTGAATGATTCAGCATTTTGAAACGAATCGCTTGACTCAAAGATTCAATGGTCAATCCATAAACATCTGTCTCAATCATGAATGACTCAGTCATTGGAATGAATCGTTTGAACGAATGAATCAATGACTCGCTCATTAAGATGGTCGCCTGGCAACACCTAATGGCGGTTTAGTGTTATGTTTAAAAATATCATTCTTTCCAACGTGCACCATTATCAATGTCCGTGCGGACGTCCGTTTTTTTACTTTCACTTTTATATTAGCGATTTAAAAGCACCCGCTCGTGTCACACGTCACTTAACCGATGGGAAAATATCCTCACAGTCATATACCTAATAAATTTATATTTAAATACAATAGGCCTACCTAGTAAAACGTTTTATATACTATTTTAATATCCTTTTGGACACAAGAGGGCAGTATAGCCCTATGTTTGCTTTTTTGTTGAAACAAATAGCACTAAATAGCCTGTTTTTAACTTTTTCATACTTTTTGAATTGCATAAACAGAATAAAATAGGTTTAGTTCTAATATTTGTATAATTTTATATAAAAATAAATGGTGTATAATTAAATTTTAAGAATATATGAGATGTTTTCTGATTCCTTTTTTGACATTATTTTAATCCCTCGCCATGTCAAAACCGTTTGAAATATTTAATATCCGTTCACAATTTAGCATCTTTAATGTATTTTCATCGTGTTAAAAAAGTTTGGTGTGAATAAATAAAAAAACACTTAGCAGGAGTGGGTAAAAAGCAGAGGCTGAATTTGCAAATAAATCCACATTCAAACCAAAATATCTGACTTCCTATTGGTCGAAGCTAATAACTGTATATTAGAAAGTTGTCCGGCTCGATGAGACCAATGTACGTACTGATTTTTAAAACTGTGGGTAAAACTAACCCCCCCACTTTTGTCAAAAGCATTTTGAAAGTGACACACTTCCTGCTGCCAGTTGGTGGGGCTATAACTTTGACTCACAATAGTTACATCCATCTGATCGGCCTCTTACCACGAACACACTGGTGAAGTTTCATCAAGATCCGTTAATGTATGCAGAAGTTATACCACTTTGTGTTTCTCTTTTCTCGCCATAAATTCGTTTCCTCGCCACGGCCAAACCGTTCGAGATATCAAAAATCCGTCCGCAATTTAGAATCCTCAATGTCTTGACTTCATGCACACCGAGTTTGGTGGGGATTGGATGAATTCTCTAGGAGGAGTACTTCGCATTCCACAGCAAGCGTTCTCCAAACAACCCATAATTGCCGACTTCCTGTTGGGCTGGCGTAAAACTTAGAGCACGAAAGTTGTTCAGCCCGATGTGATCTATAGGTGTACCGAGTTTCATATCATTACATGCAAGTGTGTTTGATTTATGGACAAGTGTTCGGATCCCGTTCCAGGGGGCGCTGTTGAGCCCCCCTGCCACGCCCGGGTACCAGCTTCAGCCCGGCCCTGATGGCCACGGGTTCTGACCTGTGTGCAAAGTTTCAAGAGTTTTCGAGCACGTTAAAGGCCCCAAAAGCCCCTGAAACCTTGAAAAACAGGAATTTTAAACAAATCTCACTCAGAAGACAAATCCCCCCACCCCTCACACACACAGAGACGCAGAGGCAGAGAGAGAGAGGGAGATAATTCTCCAAAAAATCACATTCAAACCAAAATATCTCACTTCCTGTTGGTCACAGCTTATGACTATAAATTAGAAAGTTGTCCGGCTTGATGAGAACAATATACATAACGATTTTTGTGACTCTACTTAAAACTAAGCCCCCATTTTTGACTAAAGGTGGCGCTACTGAGCCCCTCACCACGCCCGTTTCTGAAACTTTGCACATGTCTACCGGCTAATAATTGTGATGTGTCTGTCGAGTTTCATCCAATTTCAAGTATGTTAAGAGTCTCAAAAGCATCTGAAAAGAATATTAAAGTTTGATGCGTTGCCACGGCAACAGTATTTAAGATATCAATAAACCTTTCACAGGTCTACATCTGCCGTGTGTCAACATTATACACATAAAGTTTGAAGCAAATCGGGTAAAAATAAGAGGGTGATTTCAAAGCATTTTGAAAGTGACACACTTCCTGCTGCCAGTTGGTGGCGCTATAACTTTAACTCACAATAGTCACATCCATGTGATCGGCCTCTTACAACGAACACACTGCTGAAGTTTCATCAAGATCAGTTCATGTATGCAGAAGTTATAACACACTTCCTGTTTATCTTTTCTCGCTATAAATTCGTTTCATCACCACGGCCAAACCGTTCGAGATATCAAAAATCCGTCCGCAATTTAGCATCCTCAATATCTTGACTTCATGCTGACCGAGTTTGGTGTGGATCGGATCAATTCCCTAGGAGGAGTACATTAAATTCCACAGCATGCGTTTTTCAAACAACCCATAATAGCTGACTTCCTGTTGGGCAGAGCTAATAACTTAGAGCGCGAAAGTTGTTCGGCCCGATGAGATCTATATGTGTACCGAGTTTCATACTAATACGTTCTTGTATGTGTCCAAGATTTAAGATTGTGTTCTAGGGGGCGCTGTTGAGCCCCCCTGCCACGCCCGGGTACCAGCTTCAGTCCGGCCCTAATGGCCGCGGGTTCTGACCTGCGTGCAAAGTTTCATGAGTTTTTGAGCACGTTAAAGGCCCCAAAAGCCCCCGAACCCTTGAAGAACAATAATAATAATAATAAATATAGCTGCGAGCAGCGATTGCGGGCCCAAGCCGGTGGCACCGCCACCCTGGTGCCTTTAGTTACACTAAAGCCACCGGGGTGGCGGTGTCACCGGCTTGGGCCCTCCATCGCTGCTCGCAGCTATATTTATATATATATATATATATATATATATATAAAAATGTAACAAAAAAAAAAATATATATATATATATATATATACATTATATATATGTAACAAAAAAAAAAAAAAAAATATATATATATATATATATGGCGAGGAACGTGCAGAGAAGAGCGAACGTTTTTGGACATTCATCATATTGCATTGGTTTTCATTTCTTGTCCTCAAACCGAGCACTAATCTGTTTATTTTTAAGTCACACATTCTCCATTGATTAAAAAAGACAATCAATGTATTTTTTAATGGTAGTATTATTTTATACAGAAATAAATTATTTATAATTCAGATGAGAATAAAGTTAGTGTTAATTAAAATTGTAAGGAAAACAAATATATTGATCTAAAATCTACTATCATTTGCTGCAAATAGGTTGACTATTTATATTTATTATTATATTTTATTACGGCTGTAATGAACCGGCTGCGATGTCAAGATTGCAATGCTGGAATGCACAGTGTGTGTGTGTGAGGCGTGGACGCGATCGAACAGTGGAAACATAAAAACATAGGCTACTCCGTCGGTTTGTTCATACAGGACATCATTTAAACTGCACTGTGTTTACTTATATTTATGTACACTCGCAATAAAACACAACATTGTGCTTTTGTAAAAAAACATTCAAGCAATCCCACCCCCGAAATGGCGCTATTTTTTAAAGGAGTCATAACCTTGTATTACATTGGATACCTACTGCTGTATTATAGTCTTTCAGGCCCTTCTAAAAAAGAAAAGTGGAAAAAAAATAAACACAGACCTACTTTTACCCTTATTTCTGAAGGCATTATTGTCTCGCGAGATCAATGCGATGTTTTGGCTGTCTTGGACGCTCTATATGGCTCTGCACGCCAGTTGAAAGGGTTGTTGGGACAGCGTCATTAAAAATGAATTTCATCCACTGGTCCCTGATAGTTTCGTCCGATTTTGGGAGATAAAACACATTTGCATGTTTTTTATGGCAATCAACCAGCAAGTCCGGTGTGCACTCGGTTTCTCCATCTTTCCCGACTGAACTGAATATGAGGGGGAGAGGGGAAGGGGGGGCTTCCTGCTGCGGTGTCCATATATGGTATATCCTACTACCTCATGACGTCAAGAGGGAGCTGAAATCAAAATCTCGTATTTGAGTGGGCGTGCACGCGCGCTGGTTTATTTACCCTGAGGTAAACAAACGCTTCACTTTTAAATATCGGCTTCCCGGCCAGTTTATAATCGTTAGTCGATCATAACATACATTGATTCTCGTGGAAAAGTGAAAATTGCAGGTTATGACTCCTTTAAATGAAACTAAAATGCTCACGGCTGCATGGGCAATAACGCGTCTACAGCGAGGAACGAGCAGAACAGAGTGAATGTTTTTTAGTTCATTCCTACTGGACGACCGTATTTCACTTTCGCTTTTAAAGGGATACTCCACTTTAAAATGAAAATTCTGTCACCATATTCTCACCCTCATGTTGTTTTAATCCTTTATGAATTTCTTTCTTCTGCTGAACAGAAAGGAAGATATTTAGAAGAATGTCAGTAACCAGACAGTTTCTGATCCCATTGACTTCCATAGTAGGAAAAAAATGTATACTATGGAAGTCAATGAGACCAGAAACTGTCCGGTTACTGACATTCTTCTAAATATCTTCCTTTCTGTTCAGCAGAAGAAAGAAATTAATAAAGGATTGAAACAACATGAGGGTGAGTATATGATGACAGAATTTTCAATTTAAAGTGGAGTATCCCTTTAAGTTAGCGATTGAAAAGCCCCCACCGCGGTGTCACATATCGATTAACCAGTGGGAAAAAATTCTCAGTCACATCGCTAATATATTTATATATAAATACAATATACAATGGGCCTACCTGATTTTGAACACAAGAGGGCAGTATAGCCCTATGTATGACTTTTTTTTTTACTAAATAGCGCATTCTGGCTGATTTTAAACTTGTACATAATTCTTGAATTGAAAAAAACTGAATAAACCCAAAACTAGTTCTGTTTCGGTTTAGTTCTGATATTTGTATAATTTTATATAAAAATAAATGGTGTATAATTAAATTTTAAGAAGATATGAGATGTTTTCTGATTCCTTTTTTGACATTATTTTAATCCCTCGCCATGTCAAAACCGTTTGAAATATTTAATATCCGTTCACAATTTAGCATCTTTAATGTATTTTCATCGTGTAAAAAAGTTTGGTGTGAATAAAAAAAAAAACACTTAGCAGGAGTGGGTAAAAAGCAGAGGCTGAATTTGCAAATAAATCCACATTCAAACCAAAATATCTGACTTCCTATTGGTCGAAGCTAATAACTGTATATTAGAAAGTTGTCCGGCTCGATGAGACCAATGTACGTACTGATTTTTGTAACTGTGGGTAAAACTAACCCCCCCACTTTTGTCAAAAGCATTTTGAAAGTGACACACTTCCTGCTGCCAGTTGGTGGCGCTATAACTTTGACTCACAATAGTTACATCCATCTGATCGGCCTCTTACCACGAACACACTGGTGAAGTTTCATCAAGATCAGTTAATGTATGCAGAAGTTATACCACTTCGTGTTTCTCTTTTCTCGCCATAAATTCGTTTCCTCGCCACGGCCAAACCGTTCGAGATATCAAAAATCCGTCCGCAATTTAGAATCCTCAATGTCTTGACTTCATGCACACCGAGTTTGGTGGGGATTGGATGAATTCTCTAGGAGGAGTACTTCGCATTCCACAGCAAGCGTTTTCCAAACAACCCATAATAGCCGACTTCCTGTTGGGCTGGCGTAAAACTTGACCAGGGGAAAGTTGTTCGGCCCGATGAGATCTATATGTGTACCGAGTTTCATATTAATTAATGCAAGCGTGTTTGATCTATGGACCAAGTTTTGGGACCCCCGTTCAAGGGGGCGCTGTTGAGCCCCCCTGCCACGCCCGGGTCCCAGCTTCAGCCCGTCCCTGATGGTAGGGGGTTCTGACTTGTGTGCAAAGTTACAAGAGCTTTTGAGCACGTTAAGGACCCCAAAAGCCCCTGAAACCTTGATTAACAATATAAAAGCAATAGTCAAATCCCCCCCTCCCCTCACACACACAGAGACACAGAGAGAGGGAGAGAAAATTCTTCAGAAAATCCACATTCAAACCAAAATATCTCTCTTCCTGTTGGTCAGAGATAGTTCATGTAAATTAGAAAGTTGTCCGTCTTGATGAGAACAATACACATACCAAGTTTTGTTGCTGTTGATAAAACTAACCCCCCCACTTATGACTAAAGGTGGCGCTACTGAGCCCCTCACCACGCCCGTTTCTGAAACTTTGCACATGTCTACTGGCTAATAAATGTGATGTGTCTGTCGAGTTTCATCCAATTTCAAGTATGTTAAGAGTCTCAAAAGCATCAAAAAAGAATATTAAAGTTTGAAGCGTTGCCATGGCAACAGTATTAAAGATATCAAAAATCCTTTCACAGGTCTACATCTGCCGTGTGTTTACATTATACACATAAAGTTTGAAGCAAATCGGGTAAAAATAAGAGGGTGATTTCAAAGCATTTTGAAAGGGACACACTTCCTGCTGCCAGTTGGTGGCGCTATAACTTTGACTCACAATAGTCACATCCATGTGATCGGCCTCTTACAACGAACACACTGCTGAAGTTTAATCAAGATCAGTTAATGTATGCAGAAGTTATAACACACTTCCTGTTTCCATTATTCGCCATAAATTCGTGTCCTCGCCACAGCCAAACCGTTCGAGATATCAAAAATCCGTCCGCAATTTAGCATCCTCAATGTCTTGACTTCATGCTGACTGAGTTTGGAGGCGAATGGATGAATTCCCTAGGAGGAGTACATTAAATTCCACAGCATGCGTTTCCAAACAACCCATAATAGCCGACTTCCTGTTGGGCTGGCGTAAAAAGTAGAAGTACGAAAGTTGTTTGGCCCGATGAGATCTATATGTGTACCGAGTTTCATATTATTACATGCAAGCGTGTTTGATTTATGGACCAAGTTTTCGGACCCCGTTCCAGGGGGCGCTGTCGAGCCTCCCTGCCACGCCCGTGTCCCAGCTTCAGCCCGGCCCTAATGGCCGCGGGTTCTGACCCGTGTGCAAAGTTTCAAGAGTTTTCGAGCACGTTAAGGGCCCCAAAAGTGCCCGAAAGGTTGAAAAAAAAATAATAATAAATAATCCTTAGAAGAACAATAGGGCTCTGCGCCCTTTCAGGGCTTGGGCCCTAATAAATATAGCTGCGAGCAGCGATTGCGGGCCCAAGCCGGTGGCACCGCCACCCCGGTGCCTTTAGTTACCTAAAGGCACCGGGGATGGCGGTGCCACCGGCTTTGGCCCTCCATCGCTGCTCGCAGCTATATTTATATATATATATATATATATATATATATATATATATATACACACACACACACACACACACATATATATATATATATATATATATATATATATATATATATATATATATTTATAAGACAGAAAATATTACTTGTATTACCTTATTCTGATTTTATGATACACTCAAAATATTCCACAACAAATCCTTTAAATTTAATGTAAAAATAAAAACGAAAGTAAGCAGTGTTGGTCTCACGTAACCCTCTCATTAGAATCAAAATGTTTCAATTTTTGCGATGTATTTGGATGCTAAACTATTCTTTATTATAGGCTTTGTACTTCACTCGTGTTCCAATATCGATGGAAAAAATCATCCTCTTCACGCGCGCAAAAATGTGCTTGGAAACATCACAGTGGAGCTCTGCTTACTGTGAATGGTACAGATTGTACTACTGACTATTTAAACAGAGCAGTGTAATTCGTTTATGTTAGGTTGACTATTTTTATTATTATATTGTATTAGGGCTATAATGAATGTCAAGATTGCAATTCTGGAATGTGTGTGTGACGCGGTTGCGGTTGAACAGTGGACACAAAAATATAAATAAAATGTTTTAGTTAATTCCTACATCCATAGGAATACATTGAAAATGCTCGCTCTACTCCGCACCATTATCAATGTCTGTGCGGACGTCTGTATTTTACTAGTATATAGTATACTATAGTTAGCGATTTAAAAGCCCTCAGCGGTGTCACATGTCGATTAACCGGTGGGAAAAATTTATCACAGTCACATCCCTAATATATATATATATATATATACAATAGGCCTACCTGAAAGAGAATTTTACTTGCCCGACCAAAGTATAGCCTGATTAGAACGTCAATAACAAAAAAATAACTTGGGAATCACTAAAACGAGAGATTATTCTAATTTCATTACATTCATTTTAAGTTGCAATCAGCAGTTAATAATAAATGTATTACTGATCAATGGTAACAAGGTTGCACTGCTGAGGCTCATGCTGCTTCTCCAGGAGAATTGTAAACAAATGAGCGCAGCACACAAAAAAGCAACCCAGTTAACAACATACTGACTATAAAAATTACAAATATGGAGTTTTTATATATTTTATAACATATGATAGAGTTAAGCAACCTCACTTGACGAGTAGGCAACTATTTCCTGAATACAATCACAATTGAAACTGTGACATTGATTTCATACAACAGGTTAATAAACAGTTACAATTAAGTCACTTACATTTTAGATGCAATATTGACTGTTTTTGTTTTGTTTCAGCAGCAAAAATAGTTAAACAAAGATCACAGCAACTTGTTTTCTCATTACTGAATGATTCAGCATTTTGAAACGAATCGCTTGACTCAAAGATTCAATGGTCAATCCATAAACATCTGTCTCAATCATGAATGACTCAGTCATTGGAATGAATCGTTTGAACGAATGAATCAATGACTCGCTCATTAAGATGGTCGCCTGGCGACACCTAATGGCGGTTTAGTGTTATGTTTAAAAGTATCATTCTTTCCAACGTGCACCATTATCAATGTCCGTGCGGACGTCCGTTTTTTTACTTTCACTTTTATATTAGCGATTTAAAAGCACCCGCTCGTGTCACACGTCGCTTAATTGATGGGAAAATATCCTCACAGTCATATACCTAATAAATTTATATTTAAATACAATAGGCCTACCTAGTAAAACGTTTTATATACTATTTTGATATCCTTTTGGACACAAGAGGGCAGTATAGCCCTATGTTTGCTTTTTTGTTGAAACAAATAGCACTAAATAGCCTGTTTTTAACTTTTTCATACTTCTTGAATTGCAAAAACAGAATAAAATAGGTTTAGTTCTAATATTTGTATAATTTTATATAAAAATAAATGGTGTATAATTAAATTTTAAGAATATATGAGATGTTTTCTGATTTTTTTTTGACATTATTTTAATCCCTCGCCATGTCAAAACCGTTTGAGATATTCAATATCCGTTCTCAATTTAGCATCTTTAATGTATTTTCATCATGTTGAAAAAGTTTGGTGTGAATAAAAAAAAAAACACTTGTAAAAAGCAGAGGCTGAATTTGCAAATAAATCCACATTCAAACCAAAATATCTGACTTCCTGTTGGTCCAAGCTAATGACTGCAAATTAGAAAGTTGTCCAGCTCGATGAGACCAATATACTTACTGATTTTTGTAATTGTGGGTAAACCTAACCCCCCCACTTTTGTCAAAAGCATGTTGAAAGTGACACACTTCCTGCTGCCAGTTGGTGGCGCTATAACTTTGACTCACAATAGCTACATACATCTGATCGGCCTCTTACCACGAACACACTGCTGAAGTTTCATCAAGATCAGTTAATGTATGCAGAAGTTATTCCACTTCCGTGTTTCTCTTTTCTCGCCATAAATTTGATTCCTCGCCACAGCCAAACCGTTCGAGATATAAAAAATCCGTCCGCAATTTAGCATCCTCAAAGTCTTGACTACATGCACACCGAGTTTGAAGGGGACACGGTGAATTTTCTAGGAGGAGTATTTCACATTCCACAGCAAGCGTTTTCCAAACAACCCATAATAGCGACTTCCTGTTGGGCTGGCGTAAAACTTGACCGGGGTAAAGTTGTTCGGCCCGATGAGATCTATATGTGTACCGAGTTTCATATTAATTCATGCGAGCGTGTTTGATATATGGATCAAGTTTTAGAACCCCGTTCAAGGGGGCGCTGTTGAGCCCCCCAGCCACGCCCGGGTACCAGCTTCAGCCCGGCCCTGATGGCCGTGGGTTCTGACCTGTGTGCAAAGTTTCAAGAGTTTTTGAGCACGTTAAGGACCCCAAAAGCCCCTGAAACCTTGATTAACAATATAAAAGCAATAGTCAAATCCCCCCCCTCCCCTCACACACACACAGACACAGAGAGAGGGAGAGAAAATTCTTCAGAAAATCCACATTCAAACCAAAATATCTCCCTTCCTGTTGGTCGGAGATGGTTAATGTCAATTAGAAAGTTGTCCGTCTTGATGAGAACAATACACATACCAAGTTTTGTTGCTGTTGATAAAACTAACCGCCCCATTTATGACTAAAGGTGGCGCTACTGAGCCCCTCACCACGCCCGTTTCTGAAACTTTGCACATGTCTACGGGCTAATAAATGTGATGTGTCTGTCGAGTTTCATCCAATTTCAAGTATGTTAAGAGTCTCAAAAGCATCAAAAAAGAATATTAAAGTTTGAAGCGTTGCCATGGCAACAGTATTAAAGATATCAAAAATCCTTTCACAGGTCTACATCTGCCGTGTGTTTACATTATACACATAAAGTTTGAAGCAAATCGGGTAAAAATAAGAGGGTGATTTCAAAGCATTTTGAAAGTGACACATTTCCTGCTGCCAGTTGGTGGCGCTATAACTTTGACTCACAATAGTCACATCAATGTGATCGGCCTCTGACCACGAACACACTGTGGAAGTTTTATCAAGATCAGTTAATGTATGCAGAAGTTATAATACACTTCCTGTGTCCCATTATTCGCCATAAATTCGTTTCCTCGCCTTGGCCAAACCGTTCGAGATATCAAAAATCCGTCCGCATTTTAGCATCCTCAATGTCTTGACTTCATGCACACCGAGTTTTGAGGCGAATGGACGAATTTCCTAGGAGGAGTACATCAAATTCCACAGCATGCGTTTTCCAAACAACCCATAATAGCCGACTTCCTGTTGGGCTGGCGTAAAACTTAGAGCACGAAAGTTGTTCAGCCCAATAAGATCTATATGTGTACCGAGTTTCATATTAATTCATGCAAGTGTGTTTGGTATATGGACCAAGTTTTCGGACCGCACTCGGACCCCATTCAAGGGGGCGCTGTCGAGCCCCCCTGCCACGCCCAGGTACCATCTTCAGCCCGGCCCTAATGGCCGCAGCTTCTGACCTGTGTGCAAAGTTTCATGAGTTTTTGAGCACGTTAAAGGCCCCAAAAGCCCCCGAACCCTTGAACAATAATAATAATAAATATAGCTGCGAGCAGCGATTACGGGCCCAAGCCGGTGGCACCGCAACCCCGGTGCCTTTAGTTACCTAAAGGCACCGGGGATGGCGGTGCCACCGGCTTTGGCCCTCCATCGCTGCTCGCAGCTATATTTATATATATATATATATATATATATATATATACATACACACACACACACACACACACATATATATATATATATATATATATGTGTGTGTGTGTGTGTGTGTGTATATAAATATATATATATATATATATATATATATATATATATACGAATATATATATATATAAGACAGAAAATATTACTTGTCTTACCTTATTCTGATTTTATGATACACTCAAAATATTCCACAACAAATCCTTTAAATTTAATGTAAAAATAAAAACGAAAGTAAGCAGTGTTGGTCTCACGTAACCCTCTCATTAGAATCAAAATGTTTCAATTTTTGCGATGTATTTGGATGCTAAACTATTCTTTATTATAGGCTTTGTACTTCACTCGTGTTCCAATATCGATGGAAAAAATCATCCTCTTCACACGCGCAAAAATGTTCTTGGAAACATCACAGTGGAGCTCTGCTTACTGTGAATGGTACAGATTGTACTACTGACTATTTAAACAGAGCAGTGTAATTCGTTTATGTTAGGTTGACTATTTTTATTATTATATTGTATTAGGGCTATAATGAATGTAAAGATTGCAATTCTGGAATGTGTGTGTGACGCGGTTGCGGTTGAACAGTGGACACAAAAACATAAATAAAATGTTTTAGTTAATTCCTACATCCATAGGAATACATTGAAAATGCTCGCTCTACTCCGCACCATTATCAATGTCTGTGCGGACGTCTGTATTTTACTAGTATATAGTATACTATAGTTAGCGATTTAAAAGCCCTCAGCGGTGTCACATGTCGATTAACCGGTGGGAAAAATTTATCACAGTCACATCCCTAATATATATATATATATATATACAATAGGCCTACCTGAAAGAGAATTTTACTTGCCCGACCAAAGTATAGCCTGATTAGAACGTCAATAACAAAAAAATAACTTGGGAATCACTAAAACGAGAGATTATTCTAATTTCATTACATTCATTTTAAGTTGCAATCAGCAGTTAATAATAAATGTATTACTGATCAATGGTAACAAGGTTGCACTGCTGAGGCTCATGCTGCTTCTCCAGGAGAATTGTAAACAAATGAGCGCAGCACACAAAAAAGCAACCCAGTTAACAACATACTGACTATAAAAATTACAAATATGGAGTTTTTATATATTTTATAACATATGATAGAGTTAAGCAACCTCACTTGACGAGTAGGCAACTATTTCCTGAATACAATCACAATTGAAACTGTGACATTGATTTCATACAACAGGTTAATAAACAGTTACAATTAAGTCACTTACATTTTAGATGCAATATTGACTGTTTTTGTTTTGTTTCAGCAGCAAAAATAGTTAAACAAAGATCACAGCAACTTGTTTTCTCATTACTGAATGATTCAGCATTTTGAAACGAATCGCTTGACTCAAAGATTCAATGGTCAATCCATAAACATCTGTCTCAATCATGAATGACTCAGTCATTGGAATGAATCGTTTGAACGAATGAATCAATGACTCGCTCATTAAGATGGTCGCCTGGCGACACCTAATGGCGGTTTAGTGTTATGTTTAAAAGTATCATTCTTTCCAACGTGCACCATTATCAATGTCCGTGCGGACGTCCGTTTTTTTACTTTCACTTTTATATTAGCGATTTAAAAGCACCCGCTCGTGTCACACGTCGCTTAATTGATGGGAAAATATCCTCACAGTCATATACCTAATAAATTTATATTTAAATACAATAGGCCTACCTAGTAAAACGTTTTATATACTATTTTGATATCCTTTTGGACACAAGAGGGCAGTATAGCCCTATGTTTGCTTTTTTGTTGAAACAAATAGCACTAAATAGCCTGTTTTTAACTTTTTCATACTTCTTGAATTGCAAAAACAGAATAAAATAGGTTTAGTTCTAATATTTGTATAATTTTATATAAAAATAAATGGTGTATAATTAAATTTTAAGAATATATGAGATGTTTTCTGATTTTTTTTTGACATTATTTTAATCCCTCGCCATGTCAAAACCGTTTGAGATATTCAATATCCGTTCTCAATTTAGCATCTTTAATGTATTTTCATCATGTTGAAAAAGTTTGGTGTGAATAAAAAAAAAAACACTTGTAAAAAGCAGAGGCTGAATTTGCAAATAAATCCACATTCAAACCAAAATATCTGACTTCCTGTTGGTCCAAGCTAATGACTGCAAATTAGAAAGTTGTCCAGCTCGATGAGACCAATATACTTACTGATTTTTGTAATTGTGGGTAAACCTAACCCCCCCACTTTTGTCAAAAGCATGTTGAAAGTGACACACTTCCTGCTGCCAGTTGGTGGCGCTATAACTTTGACTCACAATAGCTACATACATCTGATCGGCCTCTTACCACGAACACACTGCTGAAGTTTCATCAAGATCAGTTAATGTATGCAGAAGTTATTCCACTTCCGTGTTTCTCTTTTCTCGCCATAAATTTGATTCCTCGCCACAGCCAAACCGTTCGAGATATAAAAAATCCGTCCGCAATTTAGCATCCTCAAAGTCTTGACTACATGCACACCGAGTTTGAAGGGGACACGGTGAATTTTCTAGGAGGAGTATTTCACATTCCACAGCAAGCGTTTTCCAAACAACCCATAATAGCGACTTCCTGTTGGGCTGGCGTAAAACTTGACCGGGGTAAAGTTGTTCGGCCCGATGAGATCTATATGTGTACCGAGTTTCATATTAATTCATGCGAGCGTGTTTGATATATGGATCAAGTTTTAGAACCCCGTTCAAGGGGGCGCTGTTGAGCCCCCCAGCCACGCCCGGGTACCAGCTTCAGCCCGGCCCTGATGGCCGTGGGTTCTGACTTGTGTGCAAAGTTTCAAGAGTTTTTGAGCACGTTAAGGACCCCAAAAGCCCCTGAAACCTTGATTAACAATATAAAAGCAATAGTCAAATCCCCCCTCCCCTCACACACACAGAGACACAGAGAGAGGGAGAGAAAATTCTTCAGAAAATCCACATTCAAACCAAAATATCTCTCTTCCTGTTGGTCGGAGATGGTTAATGTCAATTAGAAAGTTGTCCGTCTTGATGAGAACAATACACATACCAAGTTTTGTTGCTGTTGATAAAACTAACCGCCCCATTTATGACTAAAGGTGGCGCTACTGAGCCCCTCACCACGCCCGTTTCTGAAACTTTGCACATGTCTACGGGCTAATAAATGTGATGTGTCTGTCGAGTTTCATCCAATTTCAAGTATGTTAAGAGTCTCAAAAGCATCAAAAAAGAATATTAAAGTTTGAAGCTTTGCCATGGCAACAGTATTAAAGATATCAAAAATCCTTTCACAGGTCTACATCTGCCCAGTGTTTACATTATACACATAAAGTTTGAAGCAAATCGGGTAAAAATAAGAGGGTGATTTCAAAGCATTTTGAAAGTGACACACTTCCTGCTGCCAGTTGGTGGCGCTATAACTTTGACTCACAATAGTCACATCAATGTGATCGGCCTCTGACCACGAACACACTGCTGAAGTTTTATCAAGATCAGTCAATGTATGCAGAAGTTATAATACACTTCCTGTGTCCCATTATTCGCCATAAATTCGTTTCCTCGCCTTGGCCAAACCGTTCGAGATATCAAAAATCTGTCCGCAATTTATCATCCTCAATGTCTTGACTTCATGCACACCGAGTTTTGAGGCGAATGGATGAATTTCCTAGGAGGAGTACATCAAATTCCACAGCATGCGTTTTCCAAACAACCCATAATAGCCGACTTCCTGTTGGGCTGGCGTAAAACTTAGAGCACGAAAGTTGTTCAGCCCAATAAGATCTATATGTGTACCGAGTTTCATATTAATTCATGCAAGAGTGTTTGGTATATGGACCAAGTTTTCGGACCGCACTCGGACCCCATTCAAGGGGGCGCTGTCGAGCCCCCCTGCCACGCCCAGGTACCATCTTCAGCCCGGCCCTAATGGCCGCAGCTTCTGACCTGTGTGCAAAGTTTCATGAGTTTTTGAGCACGTTAAAGGCCCCAAAAGCCCCCGAACCCTTGAACAATAATAATAATAATAATAATAAATATATATATATATATAAATATAGCTGCGAGCAGCGATTGCGGGCCCAAGCCGGTGGCACCGCCACCCCGGTGCCTTTAGTTACCTAAAGGCACCGGGGATGGCGGTGCCACCGGCTTTGGCCCTCCATCGCTGCTCGCAGCTATATTTATATATATATATATACACACACACACACACACACACACACATATATATATATATATATATATATATATATATATATATATATGTATATAAATATCTATATATATACATATATATATATGTATATAAATATCTATATATACACACACACACACACACACACATATATATATATATATATATATATATATATATATATATATATACTTATATATATACGTATATATATATATATATATAAATATAAGACAGAAAATTTTACTTGTCTTACCTTATTCTGATTTTATGATACACCCAAAATATTCCACAACAAATCCTTTAAATTTAATGTAAAAATAAAAACGAAAGTAAGCAGTGTTGGTCTCACGTAACCCTCTCATTAGAATCAAAATGTTTCAATATTTGCGATATATTTGGATGCTAAACTATTCTTTATTATAGGCTTTGTACTTCACTCGTGTTCCAATATCGATGGAAAAAATCATCCTCTTCACACGCGCAAAAATGTTCTTGGAAACATCACAGTGGAGCTCTGCTTACTGTGAATGGTACAGATTGTACTACTGACTATTTAAACAGAGCAGTGTAATTCGTTTATGTTAGGTTGACTATTTTTATTATTATATTGTATTAGGGCTATAATGAACAGGCTGCGATGTCAAGATTGCAATTCTGGAATGTGTGTGTGTGTGTGACGCGGTTGCGGTTGAACAGTGGACACAAAAACATAAATAAAATGTTTTAGTAAATTCCTACATCCATAGGAATAAATTGAAAATGCTCGCTCTACTCCGCACCATTATCAATGTCTGTGCGGACGTCTGTATTTTACTAGTATATAGTATACTATAGTTAGCGATTTAAAAGCGCTCAGTGGTGTCACACGTCGATTAACCGGTGGGAAAATGTTATCACAGTCACATCCCTAATATATTTATATATAAATACAATAGGCCTACCTGAAAGAGAATTTTACTTGCCCGACCAGAGTATAGCCTGATTAGAACGTCAATAACAAAAAAATAACTTGGGAATCACTAAAACGAGAGATTATTCTAATTTCATTACATTCATTTTAAGTTGCAATCATCAGTTAATAATAAATGTATTACTGATCAATGGTAACAAGGTTGCACTGCTGAGGCTCATGCTGCTTCTCCAGGAGAATTGTAAACAAATGAGCGCAGCACACAAAAAAGCAACCCAGTTAACAACATACTGACTATAAAAATTACAAATATGGAGTTTTTATATATTTTATAACATATGATAGAGTTAAGCAACCTCACTTGACGAGTAGGCAACTATTTCCTGAATACAATCACGATTGAAACTGTGACATTGATTTCATACAACAGGTTAATAAACAGTTACAATTAAGTCACTTACATTTTAGATGCAATATTGACTGTTTTTGTTCTGTTTCAGCAGCAAAAATAGTTAAACAAAGATCACAGCAACTTGTTTTCTCATTACTGAATGATTCAGCATTTTGAAACGAATCGCTTGACTCAAAGATTCAATGGTCAATCCATAAACATCTGTCTCAATCATGAATGACTCAGTCATTGGAACGAATCATTTGAACGAATGAATCAATGACTCGCTCATTAAGATGGTCGCCTGGCGACACCTAATGGCGGTTTAGTGTTATGTTTAAAAGTATCATTCTTTCCAACGTGCACCATTATCAATGTCCGTGCGGACGTCCGTTTTTTTACTTTCACTTTTATATTAGCGATTTAAAAGCACCCACTCGTGTCACACGTCGATTAACCGGTGGGAAAATATCCTCAGACACATCCCTAATAAATGTATATTTAAATACAATATTGGCCTACCTGGTAAAAAGTTTTATATACTATTTTGATGTCCTTTTGGACACAAGAGGGCAGTATAGCCCTATGTTTGCTTTTTTGTTGAACCAAATAGCACTAAATAGCCTGTTTTTAACTTTTTCATTCTTCTTGAATTGCAAAAACAGAATAAAATGGGTTTAGTTGTGATATTTGTATACTTTTATATAGAAATAAATGGTATATAATTACATTTTTAGAAGATTTTTAGTGTTTCCTTTTTGGACATTAATCCCTCGCCATAGCAAAACCGTTTGAGATATTTATTATCCATTCACAACTTAGCATATTTAATGTAGTTTCATCATGTTGAAAAAGTTTGGTACGAATAAAATAAATAGTTTAAGAGGAGTGGCTAAAAATTCAGAGGCTGATTTTGCAAAAAAATTCACATTCAGACCAAAATATCTGACTTCCTGATGGCCAGAGCTATTGAATGTAAATTAGAAAGTTGTCCGGCTTGATGAGAACAATATAAAAACTATTTTTTCTTTACTGTAGTTAAAACTAACCCCCCCACTTTTGTCTAAAGCATGTTGAAAGTGACACACTTCCTGCTGCCAGTTGGTGGCGCTATAACTTTGACTCACAATAGCTACATCCATCTGATCGGCCTCTTACCACGAACACACTGCTGAAGTTTCATCAAGATCAGTTAATGTATGCAGAAGTTATTCCACTTCCGTGTTTCTCTTTTCTCGCCATAAATTCGATTCCTCGCCACAGCCAAACCGTTCGAGATATCAAAAATCCGTCCGCAATTTAGCATCCTCAAAGTCTTGACTACATGCACACCGAGTTTGAAGGGGACACGGTGAATTTTCTAGGAGGAGTATTTCACATTCCACAGCAAGCGTTTTCCAAACAACCCATAATAGCCGACTTCCTGTTGGGCTGGCGTAAAACTTGACCGGGGTAAAGTTGTTCGGCCCGATGAGATCTATATGTGTACCGAGTTTCATATTAATTCATGCGAGCGTGTTTGATATATGGATCAAGTTTTAGAACCCCGTTCAAGGGGGCGCTGTTGAGCCCCCCAGCCACGCCCGGGTACCAGCTTCAGCCCGGCCCTGATGGCCGTGGGTTTTGACCTGTGTGCAAAGTTTCAAGAGTTTTTGAGCACGTTAAGGACCCCAAAAGCCCCTGAAACCTTGATTAACAATATAAAAGCAAGAGTCAAATCCCCCCCTCCCCTCACACACACACAGACACAGAGAGAGGGAGAGAAAATTCTTCAGAAAATCCACATTCAAACCAAAATATCTCTCTTCCTGTTGGTCGGAGATGGTTCATGTAAATTAGAAAGTTGTCCGTCTTGATGAGAACAATACACATACCAAGTTTTGTGATTCTAGGAAAAACTAAGCCCCCATTTATGACTAAAGGTGGCGCTACTGAGCCCCTCACCACGCCCGTTTCTGAAACTTTGCACATGTCTACGGGCTAATAAATGTGATGTGTCTGTCGAGTTTCATCCAATTTCAAGTATGTTAAGAGTCTCAAAAGCATCAAAAAAGAATATTAAAGTTTGAAGCGTTGCCATGGCAACAGTATTAAAGATATCAAAAATCCTTTCACAGGTCTACATCTGCCGTGTGTTTACATTATACACATAAAGTTTGAAGCAAATCGGGTAAAAATAAGAGGGTGATTTCAAAGCATTTTGAAAGTGACACATTTCCTGCTGCCAGTTGGTGGCGCTATAACTTTGACTCACAATAGTCACATCAATGTGATCGGCCTCTGACCACGAACACACTGTGGAAGTTTTATCAAGATCAGTCAATGTATGCAGAAGTTATAATACACTTCCTGTGTCCCATTATTCGCCATAAATTCGTTTCCTCGCCTTGGCCAAACCGTTCGAGATATCAAAAATCCGTCCGCAATTTAGCATCCTCAATGTCTTGACTTCATGCACACCGAGTTTTGAGGCGAATGGACGAATTTCCTAGGAGGAGTACATTAAATTCCACAGCATGCGTTTTCCAAACAACCCATAATAGCCGACTTCCTGTTGGGCTGGCGTAAAACTTAGAGCACGAAAGTTGTTCAGCCCAATAAGATCTATATGTGAACCGAGTTTCATATTAATTCATGCAAGTGTGTTTGGTATATGGACCAAGTTTTCGGACCGCACTCGGACCCCATTCAAGGGGGGCGCTGTCGAGCCCCCCTGCCACGCCCAGGTACCATCTTCAGCCCGGCCCTAATGGCCGCAGCTTCTGACCTATGTGCAAAGTTTCATGAGTTTTTGAGCACGTTAAAGGCCCCAAAAGCCCCCGAACCCTTGAACAATAATAATAATAATAATAAATATAGCTGCGAGCAGCGATTACGGGCCCAAGCCGGTGGCACCGCAACCCCGGTGCCTTTAGTTACCTAAAGGCATCGGGGTGGCGGTACCGCCGGCTTTGGCCCTCCATCGCTGCTCGCAGCTATATTTATATATATATATATATATATATATATATATATATATATATATATATATATATATATATATTATACAAACATATATTATATATATATATATATATATATATACCGTTCAAAAGTTTGGGGTAAGGAAGATTTTTAATGTTTTTAGGAGAAGTCTCTTCTGCTCACCAAAGCTGCATTTATTTGATTAAAAATACAAACAAAAACAGTAATATTGTGAAATATTATTCCAATTTAAAACAGCTGTTTTCTATTTTAAAATATTTTACACTGTAATTAATTTATGTGATCAAAGCTGAGTTTTCAGCATCATTACTCCCGTCTTCAGTGTCACATGATCCTTCAGAAACCATTCTAATATGATGATTGATGGTCAATAAATATTAATTATTATTTTCAATGTTGTAAACAGTTGTGTACAGATTTTTTTTCAAAATGCGTTGATGAATGTAAAGTTCAAAAGAACAGCATTTATTTCAAATATAATTTTTTTTAACATTATAAATGTCTGTACTGTAACTTTTGATCAGTTTAACTCATTCTCGATGAATAAAAGTATTGATTTATTTTATTTCTTTCCCCCAAAAATAAAATTAAAATTATTACTAACCCCAAACTTTTGAGCGGTAGTGTTTAACGTTACAAAAGCTTTAGATTTCAGATAAATGCTGTTCTTTTGAACTTTCTATTCATCAAAGACTGTACATAACTGTTTTCAACATTTAAAATAATAATGAATGTTTCTTGAGCATCAATCATCATATTAGAATAATTTCTGAAGGATCATGTGACAGTGACGACTGGAATAATGATGCTGAAAACTCAGCTTTGATCACAGGAATAAATAACAGTTTAAAATATATTAAAATAGAAAGCAGCTGTTTTAAATTGGAATACTATTTTACAATATTACTGTTTTTGTTTGTATTTTTAATCAAATAAATGCAGCCTTGGTGAGCAGAAGAAACTTAGCTTAAAAATCTTACTGACGCCAAATTTTTGAACAGTAGTGTATTATATATTTATATAATTATATAAAAATGTAAGGGATAAGACAGATCATTTTACTTGCCTGACCTGATTAGAACAATGAAAAAAACTTAAATGAAAAAATAACTTGGGAATCACTAAAACGAGGGCGCGATTGAACAGTGGACACATAAAAACATACTCTGTCATTTTGTTCAGAACATCATTCAAACTGCAAAGTGTTAACTTATATTTTTGTACAGTAGCAATAAAACACAACATTGTGCTTTTTTTAAATACATTCAAGCAATCCGCCCCGAAAATGAAACTAAAATGCTCACGGCTGCACAGGCATTCATAATGGTGCGCGTCCTCAGCGAGGAACGAGCAGAACAGAGTCAACGTTTCTTAGGTCATTCCTCCTTCCATAGGAATTTATTGAAAACGCTCGCTCTGCTCCGCACCATTATCAATGTCCGTGCGGACGAACATATTTTACTTTCGTTTTTAAGTTAGCGATTAAAAAGCCCCCAGCAGTGTCACACGTCAGTTAACCGGTGGTAAAATATTCTCACAGTCACATACCTAGTATATTTTTATATAGATATAATAGGCCTACCTGATTTTGAACACAAGAGGGCAGTATAGCACTATGTTTGACTTTATATATTTATTGTTTAGACTAAACAACCATTCTGGCAGTTTTTAAACTTAAACTTCATTCTTAAATTGAAAAAAAAAGAATAAAATGAGTTAAGTTCTGATATTTGTATACTTTTATGTAGTAATAAATGGTGTATAATTACATTTTTAGAATATATGAGCCTTTTAGTGTTTACTTTTTTGACATTACTTTAATCCCTCGCCATAGCAAAACCGTTTGAGATATTTATTATCCGTTCACAATTTAGCATCATTAATATATTTTTATCATGTTGAAAAAGTTTGGTGGGAATAAAATAACCACTTAGATAAAGGTGGCTAAAAATTCAGAGGCTGATTTTGCAAAAAAATCCACATTCAGACCAAAATATCTGACTTCCTGATGGTCAGAGCTTATGACTTTAAATTAGAAAGTTGTCCGGGTCGATGAGATCAATATATGAACTGAGTTTTTTTTACTGGAGTTAAAACTAACCCCCCCACTTTTGTCAAAAGCATGTTGAAAGTCAAGTCAAGTCAAGTCATTTTCATTTATATAGCGCTTTTAACAATGTAGATTGTCTCAAAGCAGCTTTACAGAGATAAATGTATAATTTAACGTAAGATTGTTTTGGCTTTATAGCGGTTCTTTAATAAAGTTATTTTCCAGCTAAAGTTAGTTTTGATTGATTCGCTTCCGTCGCAACGATCATTTGTTTTTAAATTAGGGCCGCCAAGACGACACCATTCTCTCTACACAGACTTTAAACGCGAACCTGTGAGAAACGCTGATGGCGTTCAGATGCGCATTAAGAACGGGTTCTATAGTTATGTGCGTTTGAATATATGTGTGCAGGTTTGGAATTCCCTACAAACCAAACCTAAACAAATTACTGGTGTTTCCTTATAGTTTTGATTTCGAATTTTATTTTATTTTATCAATTCGGGGTAGATACGCAAATTGAGTTTTCCCGACGACGCGTTATCTGTAGAGTGGGAAAGGGATCCTCCATAGGGAGAGACTAGTTGGCACTTCAGCACTGCGTTGACACCGGGTCCAGGCGAAGGTCCTTCATCAGATCTGGAAACGGCCTGGATCCGGCAGGCTGCGGGAAAAACCTTGGGATAAACAAAGACACTAAAATTAGCGTAGATGCCATTCTTCTCATGATGTAACAAGTACATCAGGATTTATGGGAAGTGTTCCCGGTTCCAGCTGACCTAATCTATGCAGCCTAACATTGAATTATAGAAGTCTATAATGTATTATGTGAACGCTATGTCAAAGAGATGTGTCTTTAATCTAGATTTGAACTGACAGAGTGTGTCTGCTTCCCGGACAATGGTAGGAAGGCTGTTCCAAAGTTTTGGTGCTAAATAGGAGAAGGATCTACCGCCAGCAGTCGATTTTGATATTCTAGGTATTATCAACTGGCCGGAATTTTGAGATCGCAATAGACGTGAAGGACTATAATGCGTTAAGAGCTCGCTCAAGTACTGCGGAGCTAAACCATTTAGTGCTTTGTAAGTAATCAGCAATATTTTAAAATTGATGCGATGTTTAATAGGGAGCCAGTGCAGTTTTGACAGAACCGGGCTAATATGCTCATACTTCCTGGTTCTGGTAAGAACTCGAGCTGCTGCGTTTTGAACTAGCTGTAGTTTGTTTATTAAGCGTGCAGGGCAACCACCCAGTAGAGCATTACAATAATCTAGCCTTGAGGTCATGAACGCATGGACTAATTGTTCTGCATTTGTCAATGAGAGCATATGACGTAATTTAGATATATTTTTAAGATGGAAAAATGCGGTTTTACAGATACTAGACACGTGACTTTCAAATGAAAGATTGGTATCAAAGAGCACACCCAGGTTCCTAACCGACGACGAAGACTTAACAGAGCAGCCATCAAGTGTTAGACAGTATTCTAGGTTATTACGTGAGGAAGTTTTTTGTCCAATAATTAGAATCTCTGTTTTTTCAGAATTTAGAAGTAGGAAATTACGAGTCATCCAATTTTTTATATCAGCTATGCATTCTGTTAATTTAGTGAATTGGTAAGTTTCGTTAGGTTTTGAAGAAATATAGAGCTGAGTATCGTCGGCATAACAGTGGAAGCTAATTCCATGCTTCCTAATGATATCTCCTAAGGGTAGCATGTACAGAGTGAACAGCAGCGGTCCTAGTACTGAGCCCTGTGGTACGCCATACTGAACTTGTGATTGATAAGACATCTCATCATTTACTGCTACAAACTGATAACGGTCAGATAAGTATGATTTAAACCATGCTAGTGCAATTCCACTAATGCCAACATAGTTTTCTAGTCTATTTAAAAGAATGTTGTGGTCAATGGTGTCAAACGCAGCACTAAGATCGAGTAACACTAATAGAGAGACACAACCACGATCGGATGATAAGAGCAAATCATTTGTTACTCTAACGAGAGCAGTCTCAGTACTACGGTATGGTCTAAATCCAGACTGAAAATCCTCGCAGATATCATTTCTTTCTAGAAAGGAACATAGTTGTGAAGATACTGCCTTTTCTAGTATCTTTGACAGAAAAGGTAGATTCGAGATCGGCCTGTAATTGACTAATTCTGAAGGATCAAGTTGCATTTTTTTAACAAGCGGTTTAATCATAGCCTGCTTAAAGTTTTTTGGTACGTATCCTAGAGACAAAGAGGAATTAATGATATTAAGAAGAGGATCTATGACCTCTGGAAGCATCTCTTTCAGTAGCTTAGTCGGTATAGGGTCTAACATACATGTTGTAGATTTAGATGATTTAACGAGTTTAGTAAATTCTTCCTCTCCTATAGCAATGAATGAATCAAATTTTTCCTCAGGGAGACTACAATGTACTGCCTGATGCGATACTGTAGTAGACGGTTGCATAGTTATAATTTTATCCCTGATATTATCAATCTTATAAGTGAAGAAGTTCATAAAGTCATTACTGCTGTGCTGCTTGGAACCTTCTGTGTTTGAAGCTTTCTTTTTCGTTAGTTTAGCCACTGTTTCAAATAAATACCTAGGATTATGTTTATTTTCTTCTAATAGGTTTGAAAAATAAGCAGATCTAGCAGTTTTTAAAGCCTCTCTGTAAGCAATCGAGCTCTCTTTCCATGAAATGCGAAATACCTCTAATTTTGTTTTCTTCCAGTTGCGCTCCATTTTTCTGGCTGCTCTCTTAAGGGCCCGAGTGTGCTCGTTGTACCACGGCGTTGGATTATTTTCTTTAATCTTCTTTAAGCGCAAAGGAGCAACTGTGTCTAAAGTGCTGGAAAAGAGAGAGTTAAAAGTTTCTGTTGCAATATCAAGTTTTTCTAAGCTATCCGGGATGCTAAAATGATGAAACTGATCAGGAAGATTATTAATAAAGCAATCTTTAGTAGCAGAAGTGATAGGTCTAACATATTTGTAACACGGAGTTGGCTTTGCAGCCTTGGCTAAATGTAATTTACACGAGACTAGATAATGATCTGAGAGGTCATCGCTCTGCTGCAGAATTTCAACGGCATCAACATCTATTCCATGTGATAATATTAGATCTAGAGTATGATTACGACGATGAGTCGGTCCTGACACGTGTTGTCTAACTCCAATTGAGTTTACAATGTCTTTAAATGCCAAACCCAATGCATCTTTTTCATTATCGATGTGTATATTAAAATCACCAACAATTAGTACTTTATCTGCAGCCAATACTAACTCTGATAGAAAGTCCGCAAATTCTTTGATAAAGTCTGTATGGTGCCCTGGTGGCCTGTATACAGTAGCCAGCACAAATCTCAAACGTGATTTATCATTTTTACTATATATTTTTACATTAAGCACTAACACTTCAAAAGAATTATATTCGAAACTTGATTTCTTAGTGGTTTTGAAAATATTACTATAAATTACAGCAACACCACCCCCTTTGCGTTTAAGACGAGGTTCATGTTTATAACAGTAATCTTGCGGGGTGGACTCATTTAAAGTAATGTAATCGCTTGGTTTTAGCCAGGTTTCTGTCAAACACAGCACATCTAGGTTATTATCTGAAATCATATCATTAACAATGAGTGCTTTTGAAGAAAGCGATCGAATATTCAGCAACCCAAGCTTTAGCATTTGCTCATCTGTATTATAGCTGTTTTTTATTTGTTGAACATCAATTAAATTTTTAACCTTAGATAGGTTTAAACATTTTTTGGATTTCCAAAATCGGGGAACAGACACAGTCTCTATATGATGATAGCTAGGTGAAAGAGGCTCTATGTGATGGGATTTATCTGACCTGGGTGACGCGAGGCCGCTAGCAGACGGTTGGTTTAGCCAGTCTGTCTGCTTCCTGACCTGGTGCCCAATTTGTCATGTTTGAGCTCTAAGACTATGAGCCATATTACTAGATAGAAGAGCAGCACCATCCCAGGAGGGATGAATACCATCTCTTTTCAACAGGTCAGGTTTGCCCCAAAAACTTTTCCAATTGTCTATGAATTCTATATTATTACACGGACACCACTCAGACAGCCAGCGATTCAGTGAACACAATCTACTAACTATCTCATCACTCCTGCGAACAGGAAGGGGGCCAGAGCAAATTACAGTGCCTGACATCGTACTTGCAAGTTCACACACCTCTTTAATATTAATTTTGGTGATCTCCGACTGGCGGAGTCGAACATCATTAGTGCCGACATGAATAATGATCTTAGAGAATTTACGATTAGCATTAGCCAGCACTTTTAAATTTGCTTTGATGTCAGGCGCTCTGGCTCCCGGCAAACATGTGACTATGTTCGCTGGTGTCTCTATTTTCACGTTCCGTGTGATCGAATCACCAATTACTAGGGCACAATCAACAGAATTCTCAGTGGGTGTTTCACTGAGCGGGGCAAATCGATTTGTTGTGGTAATCGGAACGGAAGAGTGGTTTTTTGATCCGCGACTAGAGCGATCCCTCACTGTCACCCATTTGCCCGGCTGCTCAGGCTCTACTTCAGCTGGAACCGAATCATGTAAAGAGTTCACTATGCTAGGCGCATCCAAAATAGTATCTAAAGCTCTAGCACTCTTACTATCCTCAATTAAAGTTTGGATGCGTGTCTCTAATTCTGAAATCTTCTCTGTCAGCCTAACTGTCTCCTTACATTTATCACATATAAATCCTACATTGCCAACAGAGAAGTCTATGCTAAACATGTGACATGAAGTGCACGTGACAATAACAGGACAAGACATTACTCACCGTGTTTGTTGACTGATTATTACTTACCTGAGCTTTTATGAACTCAAAGGCGCGAGCGCGCGAGAGAAAAATAAATAAATAAAACAGCTGAGCGCACGGGTGGCGCGTTAACAGGCTAGCAGTAGCGAATTAGCGTGTTGTGTTAGTAGTAACGGAAGCTAGCGATGTCAATCTGAGATGTTGGGTAAGCTGTATTTAGTATAAACAACTACAAATTGTAGTAAATGATGGTTCAAAACAAAGAAATACGAGGCTAAGACGGAGCTTACAGCACCGAAGCAAACACACTCACAGCAGGCAGCGAGGCAGACAGGAGCAATCGATCAGCGATCCACACACTAGTGACACACTTCCTGCTGCCAGTTGGTGGCGCTATAACTTTGAATCACAATAGTTACATCCATCTGATCGGCCTCTTACCACGAACACACTGCTGAAGTTTCATCAAGATCAGTTAATGTATGCAGAAGTTATTCCACTTCGTGTTTCTCTTTTCTCGCCATAAATTCGATTCCTCGCCACGGCCAAACCGTTCGAGATATCAAAAATCCGTCCGCAATTTAGAATCCTCAAAGTCTTGACTACATGCACACCGAGTTTGGAGGGGACACGGTGAATTTTCTAGGAGGAGTACTTCGCATTCCATAGGAAGCGTTTTCCAAACAACCAATAATAGCCGACTTCCTGTTGGGCTGGCGTAAAACTTGACCGGGGGAAAGTTGTTCGGCCCGATGAGATCTATATGTGTACCGAGTTTCATATTAATTCATGCAAGCGTGTTTGATCTATGGACCAAGTTTTGGGACCCTGTTCAAGGGGGCGCTGTTGAGCCCCCCTGCCACGCCCGGGTACCAGCTTCAGCCTGTCCCTGATGGCAGGGGGTTCTGACTTGTGTGCAAAGTTTCAAGAGTTTTTGAGCACGTTAAGGACCCCAAAAGCCCCTGAAACCTTGATTAACAATATGAAAGCAATAGTCAAATTCCCCCCTCCCCTCTCACACACAGAGACACAGAGAGAGGGAGAGAAAATTCTTCAGAAAATCCACATTCAAACCAAAATATCTCTCTTCCTGTTGGTCGGAGGTAGTTAATGTCAATTAGAAAGTTGTCCGTCTTGATGAGAACAATACACATACCAAGTTTTGTTGCTGTTGATAAAACTAACCCCCCCACTTATGACTAAAGGTGGCGCTACTGAGCCCCTCACCACGCCCGTTTCTGAAACTTTGCACATGTCTACTGGCTAATAAATGTGATGTGTCTGTCGAGTTTCATCCAATTTCAAGTATGTTAAGAGTTTCAAAAGCATCAAAAAAGAATATTAAAGTTTGAAGCGTTGCCACGGCAACAGTATTAAAGATATCAAAAATCCTTTCACAGGTCTACATCTGCCGTGTGTTTACATTATACACATAAAGTTTGAAGCAAATCGGGTAAAAATAAGAGGGTGATTTCAAAGCATTTTGAAAGTGATATATTCCTGCTGCCAGTTGGTGGCGCTATAACTTTGACTCACAATAGTCACATCCATGTGATCGGCCTCTTACCACGAACACACTGCTGAAGTTTCATCAAGATCAGTTAATGTATGCAGAAGTTATAACACACTTCCTGTTTCCATTAATCGCCATAAATTCGTTTCCTCGCCACGGCCAAACCGTTTGAGATATCAAAAATCCGTCCCCAATTTAGCATCCTCAATGTCTTGACTTCATTCCCACCGAGTTTAGTGGCGATCGGGTGAATTCCCTAGGAGAAGTGTTTCAAATACCAGACCATGCGTTTCCAAACAACCCATAATAGCCGACTTCCTGTTGGGCTGGCGTAAAACTTAGAGCACGAAAGTTGTTCGGCCCGATGAGATCTACATGTGTACCGAGTTTCATATTATTACATGCAAGCGTGTTTGATTTATGGACACGTGTTCGGATCCCGTTCCAGGGGGCGCTGTCGAGCCCCCCTGCCACGCCCGGGTACCAGCTTCAGCCCGGCCCTGATGGCCGCGGGTTCTGACCTGTGTGCAAAGTTTCAAGAGTTTTCGAGCATGTTAAGGGCCCCAAAAGTGCCCGAAAGGTTGACAAAATAATAATAATAATAATAATAAATATAGCTGCGAGCAGCGATTGCGGGCCCAAGCCGGTGGCACCGCCACCCCCGGTGCCTTTAGTTACCTAAAGGCACCGGGGATGGCGGTGCCACCGGCTTTGGCCCTCCATCGCTGCTCGCAGCTATATTTATTATTATTATTATTATTATTTTGTCAACCTTTCGGGCATTTATTTATTATTATTAGCTATATTTATATATATATATATATATATACACACACACACACACACATATATATATATATATATATATACACACACACACACACACACACATATATATATATATATATATATATATATATATATATATATATATATATATATTTATAAGACAGAAAATATTACTTGTATTACCTTATTCTGATTTTATGATACACTCAAAATATTCCACAACAAATCCTTTAAATTTAATGTAAAAATAAAAACAAAAGTAAGCAGTGTTGGTCTCACGTAACCCTCTCATTAGAATCAAAATGTTTCAATTTTTGCGATGTATTTGGATGCTAAACTATTCTTTATTATAGGCTTTGTACTTCACTCGTGTTCCAATATCGATGGAAAAAATCATCCTCTTCACGCGCGCAAAAATGTGCTTGGAAACATCACAGTGGAGCTCTGCTTACTGTGAATGGTACAGATTGTACTACTGACTATTTAAACAGAGCAGTGTAATTCGTTTATGTTAGGTTGACTATTTTTATTATTATATTGTATTAGGGCTATAATGAATGTCAAGATTGCAATTCTGGAATGTGTGTGTGACGCGGTTGCGGTTGAACAGTGGACACAAAAATATAAATAAAATGTTTTAGTTAATTCCTACATCCATAGGAATACATTGAAAATGCTCGCTCTACTCCGCACCATTATCAATGTCTGTGCGGACGTCTGTATTTTACTAGTATATAGTATACTATAGTTAGCGATTTAAAAGCCCTCAGCGGTGTCACATGTCGATTAACTGGTGGGAAAAATTTATCACAGTCACATCCCTAATATATATATATATATATATACAATAGGCCTACCTGAAAGAGAATTTTACTTGCCCGACCAAAGTATAGCCTGATTAGAACGTCAATAACAAAAAAATAACTTGGGAATCACTAAAACGAGAGATTATTCTAATTTCATTACATTCATTTTAAGTTGCAATCAGCAGTTAATAATAAATGTATTACTGATCAATGGTAACAAGGTTGCACTGCTGAGGCTCATGCTGCTTCTCCAGGAGAATTGTAAACAAATGAGCGCAGCACACAAAAAAGCAACCCAGTTAACAACATACTGACTATAAAAATTACAAATATGGAGTTTTTATATATTTTATAACATATGATAGAGTTAAGCAACCTCACTTGACGAGTAGGCAACTATTTCCTGAATACAATCACAATTGAAACTGTGACATTGATTTCATACAACAGGTTAATAAACAGTTACAATTAAGTCACTTACATTTTAGATGCAATATTGACTGTTTTTGTTTTGTTTCAGCAGCAAAAATAGTTAAACAAAGATCACAGCAACTTGTTTTCTCATTACTGAATGATTCAGCATTTTGAAACGAATCGCTTGACTCAAAGATTCAATGGTCAATCCATAAACATCTGTCTCAATCATGAATGACTCAGTCATTGGAATGAATCGTTTGAACGAATGAATCAATGACTCGCTCATTAAGATGGTCGCCTGGCGACACCTAATGGCGGTTTAGTGTTATGTTTAAAAGTATCATTCTTTCCAACGTGCACCATTATCAATGTCCGTGCGGACGTCCGTTTTTTTACTTTCACTTTTATATTAGCGATTTAAAAGCACCCGCTCGTGTCACACGTCGCTTAACCGATGGGAAAATATCCTCACAGTCATATACCTAATAAATTTATATTTAAATACAATAGGCCTACCTAGTAAAACGTTTTATATACTATTTTGATATCCTTTTGGACACAAGAGGGCAGTATAGCCCTATGTTTGCTTTTTTGTTGAAACAAATAGCACTAAATAGCCTGTTTTTAACTTTTTCATACTTCTTGAATTGCAAAAACAGAATAAAATAGGTTTAGTTCTAATATTTGTATAATTTTATATAAAAATAAATGGTGTATAATTAAATTTTAAGAATATATGAGATGTTTTCTGATTTTTTTTTGACATTATTTTAATCCCTCGCCATGTCAAAACCGTTTGAGATATTCAATATCCGTTCTCAATTTAGCATCTTTAATGTATTTTCATCATGTTGAAAAAGTTTGGTGTGAATAAAAAAAAAAACACTTGTAAAAAGCAGAGGCTGAATTTGCAAATAAATCCACATTCAAACCAAAATATCTGACTTCCTGTTGTTCCAAGCTAATGACTGCAAATTAGAAAGTTGTCCAGCTCGATGAGACCAATATACTTACTGATTTTTGTAATTGTGGGTAAACCTAACCCCCCCACTTTTGTCAAAAGCATGTTGAAAGTGACACACTTCCTGCTGCCAGTTGGTGGCGCTATAACTTTGACTCACAATAGCTACATCCATCTGATCGGCCTCTTACCACGAACACACTGCTGAAGTTTCATCAAGATCAGTTAATGTATGCAGAAGTTATTCCACTTCCGTGTTTCTCTTTTCTCGCCATAAATTCGATTCCTCGCCACAGCCAAACCGTTCGAGATATAAAAAATCCGTCCGCAATTTAGCATCCTCAAAGTCTTGACTACATGCACACCGAGTTTGAAGGGGACACGGTGAATTTTCTAGGAGGAGTATTTCACATTCCACAGCAAGCGTTTTCCAAACAACCCATAATAGCCGACTTCCTGTTGGGCTGGCGTAAAACTTGACCGGGGTAAAGTTGTTCGGCCCGATGAGATCTATATGTGTACCGAGTTTCATATTAATTCATGCGAGCGTGTTTGATATATGGATCAAGTTTTAGAACCCCGTTCAAGGGGGCGCTGTTGAGCCCCCCAGCCACGCCCGGGTACCAGCTTCAGCCCGGCCCTGATGGCCGTGGGTTCTGACCTGTGTGCAAAGTTTTAAGAGTTTTTGAGCACGTTAAGGACCCCAAAAGCCCCTGAAACCTTGATTAACAATATAAAAGCAATAGTCAAATCCCCCCCCTCCCCTCACACACACACAGACACAGAGAGAGGGAGAGAAAATTCTTCAGAAAATCCACATTCAAACCAAAATATCTCTCTTCCTGTTGGTCGGAGATGGTTAATGTCAATTAGAAAGTTGTCCGTCTTGATGAGAACAATACACATACCAAGTTTTGTTGCTGTTGATAAAACTAACCGCCCCATTTATGACTAAAGGTGGCGCTACTGAGCCCCTCACCACGCCCGTTTCTGAAACTTTGCACATGTCTACGGGCTAATAAATGTGATGTGTCTGTCGAGTTTCATCCAATTTCAAGTATGTTAAGAGTCTCAAAAGCATCAAAAAAGAATATTAAAGTTTGAAGCGTTGCCATGGCAACAGTATTAAAGATATCAAAAATCCTTTCACAGGTCTACATCTGCCGTGTGTTTACATTATACACATAAAGTTTGAAGCAAATCGGGTAAAAATAAGAGGGTGATTTCAAAGCATTTTGAAAGTGACACATTTCCTGCTGCCAGTTGGTGGCGCTATAACTTTGACTCACAATAGTCACATCAATGTGATCGGCCTCTGACCACGAACACACTGTGGAAGTTTTATCAAGATCAGTCAATGTATGCAGAAGTTATAATACACTTCCTGTGTCCCATTATTCGCCATAAATTCGTTTCCTCGCCTTGGCCAAACCGTTCGAGATATCAAAAATCCGTCCGCAATTTAGCATCCTCAATGTCTTGACTTCATGCACACCGAGTTTTGAGGCGAATGGACGAATTTCCTAGGAGGAGTACATCAAATTCCACAGCATGCATTTTCCAAACAACCCATAATAGCCGACTTCCTGTTGGGCTGGCGTAAAACTTAGAGCACGAAAGTTGTTCAGCCCAATAAGATCTATATGTGAACCGAGTTTCATATTAATTCATGCAAGTGTGTTTGGTATATGGACCAAGTTTTCGGACCGCACTCGGACCCCATTCAAGGGGGCGCTGTCGAGCCCCCCTGCCACGCCCAGGTACCATCTTCAGCCCGGCCCTAATGGCCGCAGCTTCTGACCTGTGTGCAAAGTTTCATGAGTTTTTGAGCACGTTAAAGGCCCCAAAAGCCCCCGAACCCTTGAACAATAATAATAATAATAATAATAATAATAATCCTAACGAAAACAATAGGGCCTTCGCCCTTTCAGGGCTTGGGCCCTAATAATAATCCTACCGAAAACAATAGGGCCTTCGCCCTTTCAGGGCTTGGGCCCTAATAATAATAATCCTAACGAAAACAATAGGGCCTTCGCCCTTTCAGGGCTTGGGCCCTAATAATAATAATCCTAACGAAAACAATAGGGCCTTCGCCCTTTCAGGGCTTGGGCCCTAATAATAATAAATAATCCTACCGGAAACAATAGGGCCTTCGCCCTTTCAGGGCTTGGGCCCTAATAATAATCCTAACGAAAACAATAGGGCCTTCGCCCCTTCAGGGCTTGGGCCCTAATAATCCTAACGAAAACAATAGGGCCTTCGCCCCTTCAGGGCTTGGGCCCTAATAATAATCCTACCGAAAACAATAGGGCCTTCGCCCTTTCAGGGCTTGGGCCCTAATAATCCTAACGAAAACAATAGGGCCTTCGCCCCTTCAGGGCTTGGGCCCTAATTAAAGCTGCAAGCAGCGATGAAAAGGGCCCTCGCACCCCTGCCGCCGCCACCCGGCGCCTTTAGGAAAGGCCTTAAGATTACACTCACCAAATTTGAAGAGGATCAGATCAAAACTGTAGGAGGAGTTCGTTAAAGTACAACATCAGGAAATTACGAAAAATGCCCAAAATCTAGGAGGAAGTTCAAAATAGCTCACTTCCTGTTGTGTTTAGGGCTATGCTCCAAGAGACTTTTCTGTAGGTATTGGGTCAATACATGTATGTACCAAATTTCATACCTGTACGTGAAACCAGGAGCCGGGGCAAAATGTGGGGGCAATAATTTACCGAATTTGCCCCCCCCCCAATTCTGAAAACCATATCACACGTAAATTTTCACCACTTCTGAAGCGTGTGCAAAGTTTCATGATTTTTCGAGCATGTTTTGTATTTGCCACACTTCCTGCTACCAGCAGGTGGCGCTATTGCTATAACCAAATATGAGCATGGTCATGTGTTCAGGACAGGACTCTTATCAAACATGTGAAGTTTGGGACAGATTGGAAATTGTATGCCTGAGTTACTGCAGGCTGTCTGTGGTTGCCTAGCAACATCGGAACTGCAAGCAACATTAATATTGAACTTATCTGATCATGCATATATCACCAGAAGGCCGAAATTGGGTGAACATTTGTCAGGCCGCCGAGGGCACACCCTTCGACGAAAACTCTAGATCTTCGCAATTTAACGTCACAACGGCCTTAAGATTACACTCACCAAATTTGAAGAGGATCAGATCAAATCTGTAGGAGGAGTTCGTTAAAGTACAACATCAGGAAATTACGAAAAATGCCCAAAATCTAGGAGGAAGTTCAAAATAGCTCACTTCCTGTTGTGTTTAGGGCTATGCTCGAAGAGACTTTTCTGTAGGTATTGGGTCATTACATGTATGTACCAAATTTCATACCTGTACGTGAAACCAGGAGCCGGGGCAAAATGTGGGGGCAATAATTTACCGAATTTGCCCCCCCCAATTCTGAAGACCATATCACACGTAAATTTTCACCACTTCTGAAGCGTGTGCAAAGTTTCATGAGTTTTCGAGCATGTTTAGGCCCTCTAAAAAGCGATTCACTTTGGAGAAGAAGAAGAAGAAGAAGAAGAATAAACGGAGCAAAAACAATAGGGTCCTCTCACCATCGGTGCTCGGGCCCTAATAATAATAATAAACAGAGCAATTCCAAGAGGGTCCTCACACCATCGGTGCTCGGGCCCTAACTAGGCTGGCACTCTAGTGATGATGTCACTGACCTGGTTCATCATCACACCCTCATAACAATAACATTGATTAATATGCTTAAAACTATTTGTACTCTTAAATGCCATTGGAATTAATTGCATTGTAATCTTTTTCACCCTAAAAACTTAAGACCAGTTTTATAGAACAGAAACACATTTCAGTTTAAATCATGTTAATACCACTTATTTACTTCTCTTGGTCTTTTTATTCAAATTGCATTTGGACTCAATAACATTTACAATAAGTAATTTATCTTAAAAGCTTTCATAAAATCAACAGCAAGACAGCAGGCACAGGCTTGTTCTAATAAACCCAAACATTAAAATTACACAGATTAAACATTAACATTTTACATTAAAAGGATGGTTCAGCCAAAATGAAAATTCTGTCATCATTTACTCACCCCTGGTTGCTCCAAGAGATGACGCTCTTGTGTAAAGGCTCATTTTTACTCATGTAGGCCTATCAAAGAGAATGAAAACCTGTGTCCGCCACTGACTTTAAAGTCACAATTACAATTAATAATAAAAAAAAATGTTTTGTATTCAGTGGCGGAAACAGGCTTCCATTACAAATGACATAGGCGCTAACTAAACGTCTTTTTATTTTTCTAAACGTCAAAAATTCCATTTAAAAATATGGGCACAGGTGAAAAATATACTGCACATACAAATTAAGTCAATCAAATTAAAATGAATATCAGCAGTACGGATTATGCTATTTTATGAAATGTCATATTATAGGCTTCCATTGTATAAAAATCTTGAATTGATTGTCTCAGGTGGGAGCAGAGGTGAAAAAAACTGACAAAAAAAAAAGAAAAAAAGAAAAAAAAGAACAGAAAAGATTTAGGCCTAGCCTCCGTTGGAAACTTTTTCTTCTTCAATGCAGAAACCAGGAGACGTTGGGATCACGTTCAAACAGAATTTATTATTTTATTGAGAACTCTCTGTCCGTGGCTGCAGGTCTTCCAACTAGTCTGACTAAGTGAACGTTCTCTTACAGTTTATATACATTTAGGGGCAGGAACCAAAACTTTGTGATGAGACAGGTTTAGGAACCTGTTCTAGACTGAGAGTGTTGCCCATCCTAATCCACTCAGCATAGTTATTCAAATGCTGAGATGCGAGTACAGGACTGGCAGGACTCTTTTGCTAAAACACAAGCTCCAAGAGCCATTAAGAGTTTCAGTAAAACAGGACTGGCCGGAGTCTTTTGCTGGAAACTCTGATAATCATCATTTATACCTAACCTTAACATGCTAAATTCAATGTAAACCTAAATTAAACATTTTAATAAATTTGTAAACTATACAAAGTTTACTTTGTAAAATAAACTTGTGATAAGTTACAGGCACATAGCATGATCTGTGGTGTTCATGTGTAATTGCATGCTGACACAGAAACAAACATGCAATTAGGGTCCGTGAAGTTCTTACAGGTAATATTCTTTTATGGTTGGACCAGTCATTTTCTCGTGCGAGGCGTGAGTCATTTGTTGAATGAAACACTTGATACTGTGGACGCATACATAGAACGCCAGTAGGAGAAACAACAGCAGAATTGCTATTTCTCTAATCCACAGCCAGGGTTTACCAATCAAGTTTCCGAACCATGAAGAATTGTCTTCAGTCATCTGGTGTAATTTTGTTGAAAGATCAAGAATGTCTTGTTGGATTTTGTTCAAATTCTCTGTTGGATCCATTAACCCGGTGCAGCTCTCAGGGCCGATAATGGTGCAGGCTCCCCCTTGTGTTGCAAGAATGTAATCCAAGGCTACTTTGTTCTGTAAGATCATTATCTTGTGCGAAGCGAGAGCGTTCGTGATGTTGCCCAGGGCCAAAGCCGTATCGTTGGCCAATTTTTGTACAGAATCCGACAGGCTTCTGACTTGATCGAGAGCCTGCATGACACCATACGATGGGATTAAGGCTCCAAGAGTTCTTGACCACCATGTTTGAACACAAGTGAGTCCTGGAATGCAGCCATCTTTGTTGATCGTGTGGCATGCAAACGTTCTTTCCAGCAAACAAGGAATTTCTTGACATATTAATCAGCTCTAAGAATATGTTGTTTCTGGGGTCTACACTTTGCGCTATGTCCATGATGGTTAGCATTAGGGCAATCTTGATCATGTTGCTGTATGACTGAAGTTCCCGTAGGTGAGTCTCTGCGTTGTGTATTTTTCTTCTGTGTTGGTTGTAGTCTCTGCAGTTGGTCTAGTTGTTTCCTGGAGGTTGGGTCTTCATATGCAGGTGTGTAGGTCAGTGCATATGGTTCACAGGATAATCGTCAAATGGTATCTGCACAGAGTTAAGAAAGAAAAACAAAAGAGAACAACTGCAAAAGAGCAGTATTCGTTGTAAAGACTGCAAACATTAGGGATGTATCCTCTGTTCAATCTGATTCTGCTAATATTGTTCCTTTTTTCCCTATTTCTTAATTAATGAGACACCTAAAAGGAACAGTGAGGTGAGGATGGACTAGTGGTTGGGAAGGGCCTATAAGGGAATCTTCACCGCAGGGTTGGCCCCCGAAGTCTGTTGCTTTCGGTTCTTCCCTGGGCTCCTCACTGGTCCATGTGTCCTATCCTATCCCTGTAGGTGGAGGAACAACTTTACAGTGTGAAATATGAGTCCAGGTTTTCCATGCTTCATATAAAGGAATGTCTTTGTACAGATCAATGATAGATTCAGGGGGCAGAATTGTCTTCTGTGCTGTACTACCTGAACACACCTGTACAGTTACATAGGAACAAGCCTGTTTAGCTGCTACATCTGCAAGAGCATTACCTTTAGCTTCTGTAGTGTTAGTTGTGAGATGTGCTTTCACTTTGATTACCGCTAATTTCTTTGGAAGTTTAATGGAAAACATAAGATCTTCCACTAATTCCGCATGCTTAATGGGGGATCCAGCAGAAGTTAGAAACCGTCTGCTTTGCCAAATGACACCAAAATCATGAATAACCCCAAAAGCATACCTGGAATCTGTGTAGATATTTGCAACCGATCCTGAAGCTAGTGTGCATGCTCTAGTTAAAGCTACCAGTTCTGCAGCCTGAGCTGAAAAATGATCTGGAAGACGACCTGAAGCTACCACCTCAGTGGTGGACGTTACTGCATAACCTGCTCATCTGTTTCCTTCAATTACTTGAGCTGAACCATCAACAAACAACTCAAATTCTGCGTTCTCTATGGGAGTTTCTGCTATTTCACTTGTCGCTGCGTATGTAAGCGTAACACAATCATGAGTCATTTCGCCTTCATCCTCTAACACAACTTCAGTCATTGCAGACATCATACATGCTGAGGGGTTCGTGACTGGTGCACGCTGTAAAACAATATTCGGGGCTGTGATTGTAGCTAACCAATTTCCCCAATGAGAGGAAGTGACAGAAGTGACTTTTGCTTGATTCATTAGTGCGGACACTGCGTGAGAGCATTTTACGTTTACCGTCTGACCTAACACCATTACTGATGAAACCTGAAGCGCTAGATGAACTGCCTGTACTAAGTGACTATGTCAAGTTTACCAGAATAGTAATGAATTGGACGTAAACTGCCCCCATGATCTTGCATTAGACATGCAGTCATGAAGCCTACATGTTCATGGACATAGAGCACAAAGGGTCTATCAGATTGGGCAATTCCTAATCCTGGTACTTGACATAGTGCTCTCTTCAAATCATTGAAAGCTGTTAGATGAAGTTCTTCCATACAAACAATATCTGAATCTTTACCCTGGCCTTTCAACAAGTCATAGAGAGGCTGAGCAATCGAGGCATATTCTTCAATCCACGGTCTACAGTAACCTGCTGTTCCTAAAAATGAGCGTAGTGTTTTAATGGTAGTAGGCGGAGGTATGGCTTTGACTGAAGCCGCTCGATCCTGTGTAATAGATCTATTTCCTGCACCAGTTGTTTATTCCCGAAAAGTGACTTGCTTTTTAGCAATTTGAGCTTTGTGAAAGCTGCATTTGTGTCCTTTTTTATGCAAATAGTCCAACAATGCTGCCAATTCAGTTTGATGTACCTTGTGATCTGTTGAGGCAATCAAAATATCATCGACATATTGGATCATAGTGGACTGTTTTACCGGACATTCTGGGTCACACAAATCACGTCTGACAGCCTGATGGTATACGGTTGGGGAGTTTTGAAATCCCTGAGGCAATCGGGTCCACTGATATTGTTCATGGTCAGCTGTGAAAGCTAACCATGGCTGGCTGTCAGAATGCAATGGTACAGAAAAGAATCCATTAGACATATCAATTACTGAAAAAATCTTACAATCTAATGGTAAGCCAATCAAATCAAATCAATTAATCAATCAATCAATCAATCATTACAAATTGTAGATGGATCTGCTACTAGCGGGGTGATTTTATCAATATGTTTATTGGCTACTCTGTAGTCTATTGTAAGTCTCCATGTTGCAGTGGATTTCTTGATGGGCTATATGGGTGAGTTACAGGGACTGTTGGTTTTAACTAGCACTCCTTGCGTCAGCAACTTTTCTACAATAGGTTTGATCCCCTGTATGGCTTCCTTATTGATCGGATACTGTTTGGTAACCGGTGGTGGAGTTCCTGTCAATTTGACTAGTTCTACACCTGTCAATAAACCACAATCATCCTTGTCATTAGCCCAAATTGGATGATTCAGTAAGGAAGCATACTCTGGAGGGATTGCATTATTGGTAGAAACTTGTGCTGAGGAAATTTTAATGCTAGCAGATTCTGAGGACATGTCTAAAGTTAGATGTACTTGTCTCAGAAGATCCATGCCTAAAATTGCACCTGTATTCAATGGAGCACATGGCAATTTTGTAGTCAGAGTTTTCGGGCAAAATTGTACCTCTATGGGCGGGGTTTCATACAAAACAGAATCTTCACCTATTACGCCAGTTAAAGAAAGTTTGGTTTTCTTGTACGGGATGTCTAAACTTTTTGCCAATTTTGTACGAATTATTGTAATCTCTGCACCTGTATCAAGCAAAAAATCAATCTCTTTCTCTTTTATGCTACCTTTCACAAAAATTATTTTGTCATTATGATGGATTACAGGGGAAAGGTAGCTACTCACAGCCCCAACACTTAATTTTTTTTCCTGTTCTTTTTGTGCTCTTAGAAGAGCCTGAGCGAGCTGTCCTAAAGTTTCAGTGGACATTGGCGGAACTACGTCAGGGTTGTAGGCAGGCTGAGGAGGAGCAGAATTATGCATTCTATTTCTTTTATTATCTTGCAACTTCTTCCTACACTGTTTCTCCCAATGTCCTAATTTTCCACAGTAGTGGCATTTGTCTTCTTTTTTAGACCACCAGTTTTCTTGTTTTGCTGTGCTAAATGTAGCTGCTGCTGCTACTCTCACTTTGGCTTTAACATCAGCATCTCTTTCCCATGTGGCCAATCTGTCTAAGTTACTTCTGAGAGTTCGGTTAGCCCACGTTAGATCCAGGAATGGCAAAGCTCTTCTGTACTCGGCTACAAGGCCTTCTGCCCAGATGCGGACTAGGGGTCCCTTATCATCTCGCACACTTTCAGTATCATCAACGATTCCACTGTAAGTTACAGCTACCTACAGAACCTCTCAGTATATTCACTCACAGTTTCTTCTTTCTTTTGTACACAGCTAGTGATTCTAGACCAATCTAATTTGGGTCCTAAGATATTCTTTAGGATTTTCAAAACACCTTCTCTCATATCGCTTCTACTGGCATGTTGTAGTTCAGAAGTAACAGCAGACTCAAAACTGTTGAATTCAGATTCAGTTCGAATTTGTGACATCAGCTGTGTGACTTCTGCCAACGACATGTCGTAAAGACGCATTTTACTGATCAATGCTCTTCTAAATTCAGAAAAATTTGTGGGTGCTGAGGGTAAGCACGGGGATAGTCTCTCTATATCTTTGGGTCCTAGTGCTTTGGCAACAGTTTGTATTTGGACAACAGAAGAGTTGGGAGGAACACTTTCAGTTCCCTCAATTCCCTGAGATCTTCTCCTTGCCCCACACACCTTCACTGAATCTACAGGCTTATCAGTTACTGATGGGATGGCTACATTTGTATCTAAGAAAGCTTTTAAGTCAGGATAAATGTTATCAGGCTGACTAACTTCTCCCTCATCAGTTTTTTCTGCATCTTTGTTGCGGTGTAATTTCTTAGTCAAAGAAGATATTCTAGCACGGAGCTCATTGATCTGTTTCTCTAGCTCTGAGTTGCATTTAGACTGTTCTGTAGCTATTGCTAAAACAAATTCTCTGTGACAACAAATAATGGCTTTCACCTTGTTCTTGCGAATACTTGCTCCTAGTACCTTTTTACACTCTTCCATTGACCATGCTTTGTCTGGATGAATCTCATATTTCTTTGTCAAATCCAACCTTACTGACTTCGTCACTATAGAGTCCATGTGCTCTCCCAACAATGTTTTAAATTCACTATCTGACCACAATGGAGTTGCAAGACCACCTTTTCAGTTGTGGGGATCAGTCTAGCATTTTTTCTAAACATTTTTGTGAGTTTTCTTTGTTACCACACAATCAAAAATACTAAAGCTTCTCTCTACTGTCTACAACAGAGGGTACACTTGTTAACACAGCTTAACCCCCTGAGGTCGGCGGTATCGCCGGCGATACCAGCTCGCTTTTTTTTTATCAGTGTAAAAGAAACTCATAAATACTCTGTTGACTTTGATTTTCCATAGGAGTTTCATACATCAATCGATTCTGTTAAATGTGTATTATTTTTCTGTATACTCACAATAAAAACAAAGTGTTGTGCTTTTCGCCAAATTAAGAAAAATAATCACGGAGCGAGTTCTGCCTTCTCTCTGTCCGTGTAGTCCATTCTGAAACGCGTCCGAAAATGAATCATAACTCAGCGAATACTTCTCACACAGGCACGTGATATATGTCTTTATGAAGCTTGAAATCTCTTCTTTTAAATGAAGTAATTAATAAAAAAAACAAATGTTTTCAACTCATGTAATCCGTTTGAAAGCAAGGAGAGGTACCGTTTTTTCCTTCTGCCTAATTATCTCTATAATGAACTGAGGCCGCCCCGCCCCCGGCGCTATTGACATGGTAAATAGTTTAGGTGATCTATGCTTCGCACCCGCCCCCCGATCAATGCCTTGAAAACACGAAGTTTCATCAGATCAGATTCACTGATAGTTCATCGCGTTTAGAGAGGATGGCGCGTTTCTCCGGTAAAGACGCTCTTCAGATGATTCTGGACAGCGAGGAATAACTCACCTTGGCTTTTCCTCAGAGGAAGATTGTAACTCAGACGAACGGCAGCATGTTCAAGAGCGAATTGATCACGCCGAGTAAACACCGAGTTTTCACGTGAGTAAAAATGTGAACTCAAGTGGTCTAGTGGTAGAACATTTGCCTAGCGTGTCAGAGGTTCTGAGTTCGAATCCGCACTCATATAGTTTTTTTTTTTTTGTCAAATCAGATTATGTTTATCAGTGGTTGTATATCAGGCAGAGACATGTTTGTTGTGTGTATTTTGTTTTGTAATTTCACTGGAACGAAAAGAGAGTCTCCACAACGGATTGAAGCGCGCGTCCGAGTGAAGACTGCGCGAGCCTAAAACAAACACAGTATCCGCGTCTGACTCGCGGGAATCCACGGCGCAAACCTGTGAGGGGCTGTGTTTTCTCGTTTATATTCCTTTTAGCATTTTAGCATTTATATTCCTTATAATAAAAATGAAAGACCTATGTTACAGACATATGAAAGACAACATTTCGTTGATTAGTTTTGGATAGATTATACATTTTTACTGTAAAATATCTGCCACCTCAAATAAGCTTTTATTTGCCAATTTTTTTGTCAAAAATAATCAAATAATCAATCAAATCCTTAACTTTGAAATATGTATGATAAAATGTATACTTTAGTTTGTACAAAGAAAGATTACACTTGAATTGTTGTTTATTTAAATATTTACAAGGTAGATGTAAACAAACTATTAAAAGGTAAATATAAGCCTTTTCTTTAAATAATTTTTATTGTGTTTTATTAGTGACAAATTTGGGGAGAAGATAAATATTCCAAAACTGAAAATACAGTATGAGAATTAACTGCACAATTACATGTTTTCCTTGGCTATTATAGGCCAAATTGCAAGCACAATATGTGGAAAAATAAAAAAGAATTGAGATGCTTCCAACTGTTGCTCTTGCATTCTTGTGGCTCAGTGACTCACCTGAATGAATGGCTCATTAAGTATGCGGTCCTCAGGTGTGAACCACTAAATATGCATGATCTGTGACGCCCACTCCGCATATGGCCTTTCCAAACAGAAAGTGCTTTGCAAAATTCAAATCAATGTATTGTGTTATGTGAAGGATTAGGCAGGGTGATTTTCACATAATTTTGAAGAAAAAACACTAGGCGATGACATCCATTAGACAAAAGTCTTATTGGCACATATTTAGTGTGTGTTTTGTGGTCTTTTTTCAGAAACTTTAGTTTTTAGTTTTTTCAATAACCACGCATAAACATTATTCTCTCAAAAATGCAGACATGTACATTCTTGTTGCTCACATATTATGGTAGCCCTGTTTGTGCTAAATAGTGTGTAATTTTTTTTTGCCATTACTATGTTTATAAGCAACTGAAAAAAGCACAAATGTCAGGGCATGTCAGAACATCTCAAGGACCCCAAAAACACCTCAGACCCCAGAGGGTTAACTATTGTTAACTTTCCAAATTACCAACACTTCACACTTAACTTCCCTGCCGACAAGAACAAAAGGATAAACAGAAATAACTAGCACTTGAAGCTAATCCCTCTCTGCCTAAAGCAAAGGATACAAAATATTAGCACTTGATGCTAAATCTTCCCTAACTTTATAAAGGATAAAACCTTCTCTAGCAAAAGGATGAAACACTTCCCTGGCAAAGCAGAGGATAAACAATATTAACATGTAATGTTAATCTTCCCTGCCTGGACAACAGAGGATAAATTTCATCTCTAAAAGAAAACTTTTTTTTTTTTTTTTGAGGATAAACTTAGTTAACCCAACCCTGTCTGTTAACTCTTCTCTGATGGCACAGAGGAAAAAACTAATTGTACTGGTTTGCAATGTTTCTTTGAATGGAGTGAAACACACGGAATCTTTTGTAGAGAAAGATTCCGTCTGGAAAAGTTCAGTCTTTGAGATTCTTTGTGCTTGAAGTTTCAAGATTCAGATCTTTGAGCTTGAAGTTCTTTGTTGAGTTTCCTTTTTCTCCATCCGGGTCACACGGCACCAAATTGTTGGAAACTTTTTCTTCTTCAATGCAGAAACCAGGAGACGTTGGGATCATGTTCAAACATAATTTATTATTTTATTGAGAACTCTCTGTCCATGGATGCAGGTCTTCCAACTAGTCTGACTAAGTGAACGTTCTCTTACAGTTTATATACATTTAGGAGCAGGAACCAAAACTTTGTGATGAGACAGGTTTAGGAACCTGTTCTAGACTGAGAGTGTTGCCCATCCTAATCCACTCAGCATAGTTATTCAAATGCTGAGATGCGAGTACAGGACTGGCAGGACTCTTTTGCTAAAACACAAGCTCCAAGAGCCATTAAGAGTTTCAGTAAAACAGGACTGGCCGGAGTCTTTTGCTGGAAACTCTGATAATCATCATTTATACCTAACCTTAACATGCTAAATTCAATGTAAACCTAAATTAAACATTTTAATAAATTTGTAATACAACGCCTCTTAACTTTGACGCTTTCCGCGTCCCTTGTGAAATTGCCTTTATATCAAATTCCTGCCGGCCCAATTTATGACCAGCCCATCAAGAATTTTCCCGATGGCAACTCCCTGTCTGATTGGATTCCACGATTCCGTTCATAGGGCTCTAAATTTATTTGACCCCTGGCAACGGATCGCGAACCACTGCTCTAGGGGACGCAGCGTCTCATTTCCCTTCTCAGGAAACCATGGTTACATGCGTAACCTGAGATTTTTTCCTCATCTGTTTTATTATTACTTATTGTCAGTACTATTTTTACACAAAGCTATTATATGGTTTTAGAAAACTTTCAATAAAGTATGTGGACTACTTTTATAGGGGGGATTCAGATCCTTTTTTGAGCTTGATAGTAAAATCACCATTCCACTTTTGTAGTGTGGAAAAGCAACCTGGACATTCTCAACTATTGATTGACAGCTCCAGTGATTAAAAAGGAGGTATTCTTTGATCGCTTTCTGTAAATAAATCAGTCACAATTGATATCATTTTTTTCATCCTACTAAGAGAAACAATGTGAAGTTGACAGTTTAGTTACTGCTATTTGCTGAACAGCAATAAACAATTTTGAGACAAAGAACGTACTGTACATGAATCACTTCAGAAATCACTGGTCACAGATCAAGCATTAGAATTAACACAGTTTCTTACAATTTGTGACATTACTGTTGTGTCCATATCTTGCAGTGAAAACCTGTTTGCAAAGCCTGTACCGAAATTGCGACTAATTTACCAAAGAATCCACAGTGAAATTTACCGGACACACAAAAAAGCTCTAATGAGACATTCACATTGTTGAAAAAAAATTACCACTTTGCTAACATTAGGATTTTTTGGAATGTAATGTTATTTTTAGTCCAGTGATCCTGTCTCTTTCTCTACTCATCTACAGTGGGCGGGGCAAAAGACACGATGATGTAGAAGTAGTTGTTGATCTGATTCTGTACTGTAATCACCATGGGAAAATCTCAGAGTAAAACTGGGAGTTGTGAAAAATATGATAGGATAGTTTATCATCTTTTTACTCTTTTAATTCCTTTTATAACTGTTTTAATTTTCCTTGCTTTTATTTTGTAATTATTTTAATTAATTGCCATGGTGTATGAAATGTGCTATATAAATAAACTTGCCTTGCCTTGATTCTAAAGATGCAGACTTTCATCACAGTATAACATCATAATGTGACAAAAACAGAAATTAATTGTTTTCTGAGCTTGGTTTCATTAAAAGCTGTGTTTGGAATAACAAGTAAGTTTTGAGTTCTTGAAACTTACAGGATATTTTTATAGTACAATGACCTCTTATATGTCAAAAGATCCAGGAAAACTTGATTTCTCAATTCATGACCCCTTTAATGAAGCATAAATTTGGTACCAAAGCTTAACTGATTCTATGGTCTCTAAATTTTGTTTCAGTGACTACTTCTGGAAAAGCAAAGCTGAACATTGTGCTGTGTGGATATAATACACCACTCAAGACCTCGGTGTCTAAAATATTTAGAGGGACAGTAAATAAACAAAAGAATAAACTTTTAAATCAGAAGGAGAAGAGCAAAGTGTGTGTGAAGAAAGAGGATAAGATTCATGGACGGCAGATTACTGTAATACAGCTTCCAGCTCTCACTCGGCTCTCAGAGGAGGAAGTGATGCGGGAGACTCTCAACTGTGTGTCTCTCTGTGATCCTGGAGTTCATGCTTTTGTCCTTGTTACTCCTGTCGGTCCACTGACTAATGAAGACAAAGCAGAAATGGAGAAGATTAAGAGAATATTTAACTCTAATGAGCACTTCATGGTGCTTTTCACTACTGTACTCACTGGTGACCAAAGTGTGTCAGATTTTGTAACATCCACAGAATCTCAGAGCATCGTGAGTCTCTATGGGAATGGGTACAGTGTGATGGGGTTAAAGGACCATAGAAACTCCGGACAGATCTCAGACCTGCTAGATTGTGTAGAGAGAATGAAGACTGAACCCTATTCACTTCAGATGTATATGAGCGCTCCAGAGAGAAGAATCAGACATGAACTAGAAGAGAGACTGAGTGCAAGAGAAAATGAAATCAAAGAGTTACAGGAGAAGATCAAGACACCGGGTGAGTGGATTCATTTACATTGAATAACGCATATTTGTGAGAATACAGTAATAGTAAGCATTCAGGTTTTTTGTATTTACTGTATTGACAGTACAGTACATATATACTGGGTGACAGGGAAGTCACTAGGTTTGGAAGACAGGGGGGGCTTAGCCTCCAGGGTATTTGTAACTTGCGTTTATAGAAAATCTTACAGTGAATTTGAGTAAAAAAAACAACTATGTATATGTTTAACTGCATTTGTCTCTTCAACCCCGTTACCATCTTCAACCCTGTTACCCTAGTTTCAACCCCGTCACACCTACATTTTTATTAATTATTTTTTTAAGTTTATGAATAAGTAATTTAATGTTTGTTGAACTTAGTAAGAAATGTTCAGAGCAATCATAAGAATACTGATTTTAGTTCAAATTCTGAAGTTAAGCCACATCTTTGATCAAAAATGATAGGGTTGCTGTCACAAAGTGCCCATTTCAGGCTTTAGTATAGCATAAGTGTAAAATTATATGTAAATGTTATGGTGCATGGTACAATTTCTGGTAAGCTATGCTTTTTATTATTTCAATTCAATTCAATTATTGTGATTTGATTTAATATTGACTCATTTGGATAAATATTAGGTACTCAAGATAGGCGTTAATTTTTCTCAAGAAAAAAACAACTCACCTAATGCTGTAAACATACACAGAGCCCTATCAGTTGGTAGTATTATTTAAGGTTAAAAATAACTCAAATTAAATATAATGCGGTTTTTATTATAATAACAACTTTATTTAATGATATAAGTAAAAGTATAATAAATATGTAATATAGTACACATATTTAGCTAAATACTCTCTATAGCTCTCTTTTTCTTGCCAACTAGGCTACGTGCTATAGCCTATATTATGTTCATTAAATGGCTTTCCTGAGGTAAATGTAACATAATTGTTCTCCAGCTATGTTATTGACCTCTTCATGCTGATAAAAAACACTGATTGATCGATATTATGTATGAGGAATATACATTTCGGTAAGTTGTAGCCTACTAGGCTACTGTATCTTTCAACAGTGTTCGTGTTTTTTTACTATTAGCTAGTAGAGATGATCGGTTCACGTGCGCTAGGGATCTGTCACATCACATTTACAAACGCCAAAACGGTATTTATTGTTTGAATTTCGTAATAAAATTGACAGAATCTGAGAGTTGAGATTCTTTTATGTCATAAAGTAACCTGCTCTGTCTAGTCTGTTGGTCTCCGTGTCCTCTTTGCTTAGCGATTTTTCTGTGCGTGAGAAAATGGATGTGTGGCGTGAGAGCGTGTGAAAAGTGTCAATTGCATGTGTCTCACGGTGAATGCGTGAGAGTTGGCAGACTTTTCGGCTATTTTTTGTAGCTGGATATATATAATTTGTTGCGTCTAAATATGAATGAGGATATTGTTATTGATAAATCGAATTGTTATTGTTGTTCTTATTATCATTTAGGGGGGCTTAGGAACATTTTGGGGTAGCTTCAGCCCCCCTAAAATAGGCCTAACGACGTCCCTGCTGGGTGAACCATACATTAATAAATTGCCCTTTTATTAATAAGCTACCTATTTCAGGAGGGGGGAGGGGGTCGAGTAAAATGATGCTTCAGTGACTCATTCATAGATTCTTGCTTCATTCCTGAATTAATCAGCCATTTAAATCAATTGGTTGAATTGAATGACTGAATGACTCACCCATTAAGACATGCCGCCATCTACTGATGGTTTTAGTTTCAAATGTAAAGTATAATTTTATTTTATTTCACTTTTGTTTTCTTGAAAAATCATTTAATATTTCAATATTCATTTTTAAACCCATTAATACACATTTAAAACCCACTATTTTTAAGCATTATTTATGCAATGCTAATTGCAGTGTAAATGCAATGCAAACAGTCTGTAAATATACCTAAATGCAACTTCTGGAGAAAAAAAAATGATGGCCACATTGTAGCCTTTTTTCCTATTCTTCAGACAGAAACCACTGAAATTTGTCCCAAATCAAAATATTACTAAACATTTAAATTGTATTTCTAATGTTGTTGTATTCAATATAGTTATTGGTTATATGATCAAAAAATATTCTAAAGTAGCATATAATGAGCTTATAAAGAATTAAGCCTATTACACTGCTCTCAGGAATTCTTGATTCCGTTTTGTCAAATGTTTATTCAATTCAATTCAATTCAAATTTATTTGTATAGCGCTTTTCACAATACATATTGTTTCAAAGCAGCTTTACAGAAAGTGCATTTCAGAAATGTACATAGAGAAATACAGTTAGTTAATCATGTATTGATTTAGGGCATAAACATATCGCCAGCGTCGAGTCGTCTCTTCACAGGCGTCGAGTCGTCTCTTCACAGGCGTCGAGTCGTCTCTTCACGGGCGTCGAGGCGTCTCTTTACGGGCTTCGAGTCGTCTCTTTACGGGCTTCGAGTCGTCTCTTTACGGGCTTCGAGTCGTCTCTTTACGGGCTTCGAGTCGTCTCTTCACTGGCGTCGAGTCGTCTCTTCACTGGCGTCGAGTCGTCTCTTCACTGGCGTCGAGTCGTCTCTTCACTGGCGTCGAGTCGTCTCTTCACGGGCGTCGAGTCGTCTCTTCACGGGCTTCGAGTCGTCTCTTCACGGGCTTCGAGTCGTCTCTTCACGGGCGTCGAGTCGTCTCTTCACGGGCGTCGAGTCGTCTCTGCACGGGCTTCGAGTCGTCTCTTCACTGGCGTCGAGTCGTCTCTTTACGGGCTTCGAGTCGTCTCTGCACGGGCTTCGAGTCGTCTCTTCACGGGCTTCGAGTCGTCTCTTCACGGGCGTCGAGTCGTCTCTTCACGGGCGTCGAGTCGTCTCTGCACGGGCTTCGAGTCGTCTCTTCACTGGCGTCGAGTCGTCTCTGCACGGGCTTCGAGTCGTCTCTTCACTGGCGTCGAGTCGTCTCTTTACGGGCTTCGAGTCGTCTCTTCACGGGCGTCGAGTCGTCTCTTCACTGGCGTCGAGTCGTCTCTGCACGGGCTTCGAGTCGTCTCTTCACTGGCGTCGAGTCGTCTCTTTACGGGCTTCGAGTCGTCTCTGCACGGGCTTCGAGTCGTCTCTTCACGGGCTTCGAGTCGTCTCTTCACGGGCGTCGAGTCGTCTCTTCACGGGCGTCGAGTCGTCTCTGCACGGGCTTCGAGTCGTCTCTTCACTGGCGTCGAGTCGTCTCTGCACGGGCTTCGAGTCGTCTCTTCACTGGCGTCGAGTCGTCTCTTTACGGGCTTCGAGTCGTCTCTGCACGGGCTTCGAGTCGTCTCTTCACGGGCTTCGAGTCGTCTCTTTACGGGCTTCTATGCTGTTAAGAATAGTTTTAAAGTAAAAAAACATTTTAAAAAAAAACATAAAATAAAAATAACAATACTAGTAACTAATATCAGGGATCATATGAAAAACTCCAAAACAGGCAGGGGTCAGAGGCAAGAGAGTAATCCACGGAACAGGCAAGAAATCCAAAAACTAAGAGACAACAAAACCAGGGAAAAACGCTCAGAAGTGCAGTGCAACAACATACAAAACTTCGCAGTGAGTGAAGGGGTGAACCAGGCTTATATGGGGTGAACTAAACAAGAAGATGAGATACAGGAGAATGTGATAATGAGTGCTGATGAGTCCAGGCAGAGAATGATGGGAGATGTAGTCTGTGAGTGAACATGAGAGTCTGGTGTGGAGTGCCCTCTGGTGGCTCTCAAGGGCACTCTAGCTGGTGACCGTTACAATTATATTAATTTCAGTCTCTGCCAGTGAATATACCAATGCAGCAGTTCTTATAATGGGATAAATTATTTTCAATTATTTATCTGAAAAGGGAGGAAACCCACAATTTAAGATTTAAAATGCATCAGCTATTGAAGGTACCTCATTTGCAAAATTATTTTATGCTGCCCCGATTAAACATGTGTTTATGTAATCATATATATCAATCTAAATGGAAGGAAAGTGTCATATCTCAATATGTCCCAGTTCAGGCAGCATTAGGAGATGTTGGACTGATAAATATTATTAACTATAGATAATCCTTGGTTACATTTAACCAAGGATTATCTATAGTTAATAATATTTATTATATAATATCCTTAAACGTTTGGAAGAAAGTAGCGAAATTATGCAATTTGAACAATTCCATGGTATGCTGCGCTGGTGTGATGGTTTGCTCCCAACAAAATAGTCAGAAAGTCCATCCTAGAAAGGAAAACAGGCAGCGGTTTATGACAGACTGATTTCATAGTTGCTACTTCTGATGCAATAGCCAGTTCCAGCCGTGCTCTCCCTGATATCGTTCAATGTTGTGCATTCATGCAACAAATACCACAACACAACTTGATAACATCACATAACTTTCCTTACCATCCTGAGATTGTAAATGGATGTCACCTACTGCCTGACAAGTGCTATTAAAGAGAAGTTTGACAAAGATATACTTCTCCTGTGCCTGATTCTCTTACCGGAATCACTGTCTATAACTGTCCGCCTACAGAACTGTAAATGAACAAAGGTTATCAGAGGTGCTACTCTACAACAAAAACAGATAACAGGTTTAAAAGATAGATGACTAAAGGCTTAACTGCCTATTGGACATTTATGAATAAGGGGAAACTTAAGAGCTTTCAGATGCTTAACGGCCTGGGGTCGGCTCAGCAAATGCTAGTCACTGAGGCATGAAACATTTCTCCATTTTTAAACACGAGTCTCCATTTTTAAATAATGTAAATCATATCAAAAACAAATGTTCTCTGTTTAAGTAATCCGTGTGAAATAAACGAAATGTACAGTTTCTCCAGTCCGAGCTAATTAACTCTAATGTGACCACGCCCACACGAGCGATTGACATGCAAATAGTCCACGCGGGCCTGTAAACGTCTCGGTTACGTATGTAACCCTCGTTCCCTGAGTAGGGAACGGAGACGTTACGTCGGATGACGACGAATGGGGTTTCGCTTAGAAAGCCTATCATCTTCGAGTATATAAAACGAGCCAATGGCAATGAAATGCCATGGGTCTGCGGAATTTGCATAGCGTATCTCCGCCCCACGCCGGGGGTATATAAGGATGTGCGCTGGCAACATGCAGATATGTCTTCGCTGAGGAGCCAAGACTGAACTCAGGCGTTTCCAGCGGTACAGCGGAAGTGGCAGGGAGACGTAACGTCTCCGTTCCCTACTCAGGGAACGAGGGTTACATACGTAACCGAGACGTTCCCTTTCGTTGTCACTCCGAGTTACGTCGGATGACGACGAATGGGGTTCCCAGTGTAATCACGCCACCTCTCGACTGTCTTCCAGTGCCCTGTGTAAGTCTGAGCTCCCTGTCGTGAGACTGGCACGGACGAAGGACTCCTACTTAACACAGGAATACCAAGGTACACTGGGAAGCATATCTCAGTGGAAATATGCAATTATGCCCAGCCCGAAGGGGGGGACTTAAGAATACACATATGACCCGAAGGAACTGCATATGGAGAATCACTGGGGTGTCCAGCTGCAGGTGGAATATTTCAACCCCAGGGGTGGCAAGGTGGCTTGCCAAGGGAAAGACACATGCTCAAAGAGGCTTACAGTGGAAATACACATGTGGGGGTCGCCCGGAGGGGGAACCATGCACATGGAGGCACCTAGCCAAGCGCGAAAGCTGCCGGAGGCATAACTCTGGCGTTGACGTCAACAGTGCTGGAGGAGACTCAGGGCTTATGAGGCTCACCTGAGGAAATATCACACGTATCTCATCCATGGAGAGGAATGGCGAGCAAGCGAAGACACCTGAGCAGAATCTAGCACCGGCTAGTTGAAGCGAGTACATGAGAAGAAACTGGCTCCACTCGGAGATTGTCGAATCTCGCAAATGTATTAGGTGTCGCCCAGCCTGCAGCTCTGCAGATGTCTGTTAGCGAGGCGCCATGCGCTAGAGCCCAAGAGGATGCCACACTCCGGGTGGAGTGGGCCGTCACACCAAGGGGGCACGGTCGACCTTGCTGCTGGTAAGCCAAAGCAATGGCGTCCACTATCCAGTGAGACAACCTTTGCTTTGAGAGAGCCTTTCCCTTCAGCTTCCCACCATGACAGACAAAGAGCTGGTCTGAGGTCCTGAAACACTGCGTTCTGTCTACGTAAGCACGGAGGGCGTGTACTGGACAGAGCAGTGCCAAGGCTGGGTCTGCCTCCTCCAAGGGCAGCGCTTGCAGGTTCACCACCTGGTCTCGAAAGGGTGTGGTGGGATCCTTGGGCACATATCCAGGCCGGGGTCTCAGGATCACGTGAGAGTTAGCCGGCCCGAATTCCAGGCACGCTTCGTCAACCGAGAATGCCTGCAGGTCCCCTACCCTCTTGATGGAGGCCAATGCAACCAGGAGCGCTGTCTTCATAGACAGGAACTTAAGCTCCACTGATTGCAGAGGCTCAAAGGGAGCACTCTGCAGGGCAGTTAGAACCAATGAGAGGTCCCAAGAGGGAACGAGAGGAGAGCGAGGAGGATTTAGTCTCCTCGCTCCTCTCAGGAACCTGATGATCAGGTCGTGCTTCCCCAGAGACTTACCTTCAACTGCATCATGATGTGCGGCAATGGCGGCAACATACACTTTCAGGGTGGAGGGAGACAGCCTTCGCTCCAACCCTTCTTGCAGGAAGGAAAGCACGACACTGATCGGGCATTTCGTGGGTTCTTGCTGTTTAGAAGAACACCAGTTGACGAAGAGGTTCCACTTCAACGCATAGGCATGTCTCGTGGACGATGCTCTAGCGGAAGTGATGGTAGCCACCATCGCTGGTGGTAGGGTACTCAAACCTACCTCCTCCCGTCCAGGAGCCACACGTGGAGGTTCCAAAGATCGGGACGAGGGTGCCAAAGGGTGCCCCGTCCCTGAGAAAGCAGGTCCTTCCTCAGAGGAATTGGCCAGGGAGGTGCTGTCGCGAGGAGAACTAGTTCTGGGAACCAGGTGCGGTTGTGCCAATACGGGGCAACCAATATTACCTGCTCCTCGTCCTCCCTGATCTTGCGCAAAGTCTGCGCAAGGAGGCTCACTGGGGGAAACGCATACTTGCGTAGGCCCCGCGGCCAGCTGTGCGCCAGTGCATCCGTGCCGAGCTTGCCCTCGGACAGGGAATAAACCAGATCGCAGTGGGACGAGTCGTGGGAGGCAAACAGATCTACCTGTGCGTCCCCGAACTGATCCCAAATCAGCTGGACCGACTGGGGATGGAGTCGCCATTCTCCAGCGAGAGGCCGAACTCGAGACAGCTCTTTGGCCGTCTGGTTCAGGTGTCCCGGGATATAAATGGCTCGAAGCGACCTCAGATGCTTCTGACTCCATATGAGGAGGTGGCGGGTTGCGACATACGGCGGGAGCGTAGACCACCTTGATGGTTGATGTACGCTACTGTGGCGGTATTGTCTGATCGGACTAGTACGTGTTGACCCTTGAGCAACGCTCGGAAGCGGTGCAGGGCAAGGCGTACTGCCAGCAACTCGAGGCAATTGACATGCCAAAGGCGCTGAGGACCTGTCCAGGAACCTGCAGCAGCATGTCCATTGCACATGGCACCCCAGCCCGTGGTGGAGGCATCTGTGGAGACAACAACATGCCTGGAAGCTCGTTCTAAGGGCTTGAGGTTCGACCACGGGGTGAAGGTCTGACGGCAGGTCGGAGTCAGTGAAGAGAGCGGTTCAAGACGCGCAGGTCCAGGATCGGTCGTAACCCACCGGATTTCTTCGGTACAATGAAGTAGGGGCTGTAGAAGCCGGACCTCATTTCGGCTGGAGGGACAGTCTCGATCGCACCCTTCGCCAGTAGGGTGGCGACCTCTGCTCTCATGACAGGGGCATTGCCACCAACCACAGTGAAGCGGACTCCCCTGAAGCGGGGAGGAGACCGCGCGAACTGAATCGCGTAGCCGAGCCTGATGGTTCCCGCGACCCAGCGGGACAGTCTGGGAAGCTCTAGCCAGGCCTCCAGAACGTGCACCAGCAGGGTCAACTGAACCACAGACATACCATCGGTGGTGCAGCGAGGCGGAATGACCGGCCCAGGCGAGGGTGGCATAGCGGCCCTGTGCGGGGGCACGGTCATTAGCCGCATCCTGCCAGAGGAGGCCAGGGGAGGACCAGCGTCCCACGGGGGCGTGCTCTGGCAGGGGTCTGGCGACAGAGGGGGATGAGAGGAGCGTGGCCCGTGGGCGGCGCGTGCTGTCATCCACAGCCTCTTGGGGCTCAGAGAAAGAGCATCAGTTCTTTTTGAACGAGATTCTCCCCCAGCCCTCCACCGGGGGAAGGAGTGGTCCTGCTACCAGCTCCTGAAAGAACTGATCCCTAACTCCAAGCTGCCCGTCTCAGGAGTGCTGCTTAGCCAGGTGTTAGCCGGCTAAGGGGCAGAAACAGGCGGTGCCAGCCTCCAGCGACCTCCTCATGCTCGGGCCGGTGAAGGCTTGAGGGAGGAGCCGCATGGAGGCGGCGTCGGCGGGAAGCAGACTAAGGAGACCACACGGACGGATGACCGTCAGTGCAGAAGCCTCAGTCTGCTTCTGGAGTGATCGAAGACTGTTGGGCGCAGCTGTCACTGTTGGCCAGGGAAGGACTAGCGTTCCACTGCGGCCGGTTCCGACAGAACTCCCGAGTCAGCACTGCCTCGAAGGTGAGGGCGACACACAGGACTGCATGCCTGTGTCACAATAGTGACAGAGAACATACAGACCAAGATCGCCTCACGATCAAGGCAGCGAAGGCGGAGGACGCCCGCAGGCCGCGAAAAGTCACGTGGACTCCCGCGGGCCGGAAGCGTCCTGATGCACATCCGGGAAGCCTACAGCGCTCGGGGGGAGGGCGGCGCCAGTCCAACCGATGCTTTCAGCTGCCCGGGAAAGTATGGCCATCAGCTCTGGATCTGACTCGACTAACGCTGACACTCCTGAGGGAGGCAACGCAGTCGAATCCTCATTTCCAGAGAATCAAGCCCGCCTTGTGATGCTGTGAGTGACATGACACCATCTGCTGGAGCCCCGAATGAAACACTGGGTCCCCGAGAGGAACCAGGCACACACGGAAGCCCCACGGTTTGCGATGTGGAGGGGGGCGTGTTTTTTTTTTGTATTGTACCACACTGTAACCCTCAGATCACCCTGGCCACCAGCCAAAATATCCCGTAGGAAGAGATAGATTGGGGTGTGGCAGAGGGGACTCTACCCACACTGAGATCATTGAGTCTCGATCTATAAACATCGCGATGGTCATGTTCCCGCAATAAAAACATGACTCATCCACGAGCGCTGTTGAGCGTGATTAAGCCCAACATGCAAAACAGCGCTCGCGACCGTTAAACAGATGAGTCACGCGCCCACATCCAGTAATACACGGGCGAACCGTCTTGAAAAAGACGTGCCGCGTGCAGCTCTTTTAGAGAGAGGAAAAGCTCAGCAGCGTGCTGAAGCGCCCAGGGAGAAACACACTCACTGTCGGCAGATCACTGCACAGATCAGCAGCAGGCAATGCGATCTCGCTGGAACACGCCGTCACACAAACACACTGAAGAGCCGCTCGTCTCGTAGAGTGAAGATGATACAGAATGGCTTGTAGGAGTGAAGAAAACTCTTGGCTCCGAAGCGAAAACATATCTGCATGTTGCCAGCGCACTTCCTTATATACCCCCGGCGTGGGGCGGAGATACGCTATGCAAATTCCGCAGACCCATGGCATTTCATTGCCATTGGCTCGTTTTATATACTCGAAGATGATAGGCTTTCTAAGCGAAACCCCATTCGTCGTCATCCGACGTAACTCGGAGTGACAACGAAAGGGAACGCCCTTATTACCTCAAAACAAAGAATCAGAGACTACAGTAACGCACTTCTCTGCTTTTCGTCGAGACTGTGTTTGTGCTGTGCTATTTACCTTGGATTTACCTCAGAAGAATTAGAAGATTAATAAGATGAGAAGATGAGAAGACATAAGATGAGAAGATTTTTAAGGTAAGATATTTCCACTCCTAATAGTAAGCATGTTATTGTTGTATAAACTTTACATTGTAGCTACTAGTTAAACTGGTGCCAGACTAAAATGTACGTCATGAAATGAGATTGGAGTAAAAACATGAAGCCTATGTCGTACATGTATATGTAGGCTATCTATAGAGAGAAACATGTTGAAATATGAACTAGAGGCTAAATAAAACAGCATGATAAAAGTTGGCTAGTATGAGTGTTTACTCTAATATGGTGATTATTATAATGTTCAGACCCATGTTTACTGTCAAATACTTTGTGGATATCTGCTCAAACGTAGATGGTGACAATAATGTTTCATAGTTTGAAGCGGCTCGATCACTTCAGTAAATGTTCTCTGCACGCGCTGAGTTTGAGTCAGTCGTGCTGTGTATTTTGTACATTTTAAAAAGCTATTTTAACCTGAAAAATCTAAACTGTATTCCCAAAATCGTGCAGCCCTATAGTTTCTCTTGATATCAGCATGTTCACAGGTGTTTATTTGTTATTTTTTTACAGGGACCAGATGCCCCTGATGAGTCCTGCTGACTTCAACATTCACATGAGTCTCTCTGTACATGAACATGGTAAAGTGAAAATCAAACACCATGGAAATGAAAGGTATGTATGTTTCAGGAATGGCACAAAGGTGTGTGACTGGTTAAGTCTCTGTCTTTAGTTCAGTGTGTTAAATAATGTGCTTTTTTTGTCATTTGTTGTGTATCTTTGGATTATGTTGTGTTGTAAATAAATCCAAAGTGTCAAAAAGCCGTTATTTTTAAATCTCTTCATTCTTTGTGCAAGGTTGCTCAGAATGACAGGGCCTGATAGCTCCTAATAGGGCCATTAGGGAGGGTCTTTGTCTTTTCTCTGTGAAAAGCCATACATATGCAGGACAATTTTTTTTTTTTTTCACAAAATACGCATAAATGTCATTATCTCAAAACTACAAACTTTTACATACATGCTGCTGATATATTATTGGAGCAGAGTTTGTGCTGAATACAGTGTAATCAGACTTTAGCCATGAAAATGTCATAAGTAACAGAAATAAGCACAAATGTCAGAGCATGTCAGAACACCTCCAGGGCCCAGAAAACACCTCAGACCCCAGAGGGTTAAAGGAAATGATGTGCTAGAACCAAGACTTGTATAGGTATCTCCAACTGAGTTAGGGTTAGGTTTTCAACCTGTGTGATCTTCCAAGGGGGCTGCATGGTGACTTAAAATTAATTAAAATATATTAAAGGGATAGTTCACCCAAAAATGAAAATTCTATCATTGTTTACTCACCCTCAAGTTGTTCCAAACCTGTATGAGTTTCTTTGTTCTGCTGAACACAAAGGAAGATATTTGGAAGAATGTTTGTAACCAAACAGATCTCGGTCCCCATTGACTACCATAGTATATTTTTTTCCTACTATGGAAGTCAATGGGGACTGATATCTGTTTGATTACAAACATTCTTCCAAATATCTTCCTTTGTGTTCAGCAGAACAAAGAAACTCATACAGGTTTGGAACAACTTGAGGGTGAGTAAATGATGACAGAATTTTAATTTTTGGGTGAACTATCCCTTTAATATAATTCATGAATTTTATTATTAATACGTTAAATCAAAAAAGGATACATTTAATTCAATTTAATTCAAACAAAGCACCACCTCTCTTGTATGTATTCTGTGATTTGTTTCGGAGCAGTCCAAGCTGTTTCTCATCGTGCTGTGTGAAATACAGACTGAACGGCAGCTCAAAACATCCAACCACTTCATGAACATAAGACACGCAAATTACATCCTTCAGCTGCTAAAAAGGTCTAGATGGATGACGATTATAATGATGGTTAAGACGATTACAGGGACATACAGGAGTCCATTAGACATGCGCAAGTCCGTTATTATCAATGCACAAACCAAGTTTTTGTGGATAAAAAAAGGGGGTGCTTAACTACTGAATCAAACTACTGATTTAGAGCAGGCTAAAGATGTATCAAGGAAAGTAGATAATGGGTTATTAAGAGTACGTTTACAACCATATGCTAAAAATGGAGAAATTTTTCCTAGTTTTACGCGTACAGACAACACCATTGTCAAAACGATCCCCATTCACACGGATCCACGGAAACAACTAAAAATTCTGTATTCTGCTTCCAGGCCGTTGGATGGCGATTAAACACGTAATTGAACATGTAATATGCATTGTCAAGATGTCATCGTCTTCAGAGATTTGCGTTTTTGTTGATTACTTTGGAGATCATTTTCAAAAACTTGCACTTTGAAACTCATTTTCAAAACGTTGCATTTTCAGGCACCCAAAACCCTATTGTTGTGTAACTGAACGGCCAAAATGCATAAAAAGTTTTAAAAGTTTTAAAAAGTTTTTATTTTTTTCTAGAAGTTAGATGTCTGTAAAAATGTCATCTCAAAGTTGTATAGTGGGCTACAACAAGTTAAGCTGGTAGAGATGGGAGCGGGGAGTCTTTGGTAGAGGAGTGGGAAAGAGTATACAAGTTACAATGAAAAACTACACATTCTTTGTTCCGGAGAGAGTTTGTATAGAAGGGTGTTGCTATGCTTTTCTCCTAACCTGCTCAGATCAAGCAACAGTCATATAGATCCAATTGCTGGCGAAAGTGCAGGGTTGACAAGGCAAATAATTTCCACAGTTTCTGAAGCTGTCTTTTAATTAATTAATATTGATATGAGATACATAAATGTCTAGAAATTATTCTTAAGATTCAAATTTCTTTTAGTTTTGAGGTGATGTACCTGGGTTTCATTTCCAGTGATTTCCAAACAAATACCTGTTCAGAATCCTAAAAATAGCAAGTAAGAAAGCTATTACAAGAAAGTGGCTGCAACCAACTTTGTCTACTCTTGAAGACTGGATGGACATAGTACATGGTATTTTTACAATGGAGAAGCTAACCTACACTTTAAGACTTAAGTCTCAATTGTTTTCAGCACTGTATATTATTCTTTATAGCAGCATTAAATCTTTGATATTTCTTATTGGTTATTCACTGTCACGTTGGGACAGGTGATCAGTTCGGTTTTCTTTATTATTTCTGTTTTACGGTGTGTACTTTACTCTTAACACCTTTTACCTATTTATTTATTATTCTCAGGTAAGGTAAAGAAAGTAAAATCTGACCTAAACCGTAAGCATTCAAAAGGTACTTACAATTTGGTCAGAAGACTCCCCTGTGGTATGTTCTCATTAAAAGTCTTCCAGCATCATAAATCTAAGTCTCAGTAGGCAGATTTTGTAATCAATTAAATTTATTTTAATTGGTTACTTTTCTTTTATAATAAACAAAAATATAAAGGCAAATAAAACTTCATCGTTTAAGTATAAAATACAATAATCACGTTTTGAATCAAAGGTGTTGTAAGCTCTGGGCTTCTTATCTTCTGCTTGGGGTTTCTTGTCCTCAGCTCTGGGCTTCTAGGCGTCGGGGGCTCTGGCGTATCAGTATCCCAAGAGGCAATCAGTTCTTCAGTCTTTTATACTCCTGTCGTTTACAACAGGCATTGGGTTGTCACTCCTTCAAACTCCTCCAAAGTTTCCCAGATCCTTCTCCAGGCAGGTGCAAGCGGTCCACCTCTTCATGTCCTTGAACTACAGTAAACTCAACTAAGATGGCTGAGTTCATTTAAAGTTCTAGGAGTCCTCTAGCGCACACACATAATCACACTTTTCTGCTCCTCTCAACATGGGTTGGCACAGTCACATATACACACATAACCAATTACTGTACATCTATGCCAAAACAATATAAGCCATCTTTTACAAACAAAACAAATAACAACATTGAATGCAATGCATTATATCCAATACATTGGCTAAATATGTGTAACAACAAGGCATCTACAATAAACAAGGAGGCAGGTAATTGCATTTTCTTGATATTATACAACATTTCCTTTGGCGGATTGTTTGAACTTGTATTGGAAGAGGTGAGGTTCGGGAGCAAACTTTATGTTGACCGTATTGCATCGGTTTAATCATGTCTGCATATGCCCTTGCTAAAATAAAAATAAAAAAGCAAGCTAAGATAGTCAGTATTCATTTCGTAGAAAATGACAACTGAGTGTGAACGAGTCACGAACCATCCCATTACATAGCCTCTATGTGGCTACTGAATGCCACGAACATTAGTCAACAGAAAACGGCGCTTTGTTTTCAAGGATATTCCATTCATTTTCTGCACTGGAACGCAGTCATGGATTGCAAGAAAAAACATACACGAGATGCACAGCGCTTGGACCGATATGTGAATCAGATTTTTATGTATCTGCTTGCTGGTTATCTATAGCGAGAAGCTATAGTTGGTTGTGCTTGATGTGAAGAGCGGATCTGTTTGTTTGGATAAACTACAGTGGACTGGAATTGCATAGTTTATGTCATGTGTGTTACATGCAGCGCTGGGATCTGCACAATATCGTGTTGAAAGTTTTATGTGCCGCTAAGGTTGTTTGATGAAAGAAAATGGATTAAGATGAGGCTGATGCGGTTATGGAGAGCAAAAGGGACCGTAAGCTCACATCAAAGGCTTAGGAGTTAAAGATTGAATCGCTACAAAAAATAAAAATGTGATTGCTTCAATAAAAGAGCTTATGCAAAATGATGAAAATTCATCCAGGGTTTGTTCTTTACTGGAAACACTGAAGCTTTTGAGAGATATCCCTTGTTGCACTTGCCCTCAATAGAAGCAGGAGTTGAGCTCTTAATTGGAGCAAATTTACCAGAGGCAATTGACCCATGGCAGGTTGTTTACAGTCAAATGAATGGACCATATGCGTTAAAAACCATACTTGGTTGGACAATGAATGGGCCGCTTAAAGGAATGCAACTTTCTGTAATGACCAACCTCATGGGACTGTTAACAGGATCTCTGTCTCAAAATTGGATGAGCTTTGGAAACAACAGTTTAAGATTTCCCTGAAAATGCCTTGGATGAACTGGTAGGGATGTCAAAAGAAGATAATCAGTTCATGGATCTTATGTCTCAGTCTGTAAAACTGATAGATGGTAATTACTGCATTGGTTGGCCGCTCAAGAATAAAGATGTTTGGCCTACCAAACAACAAAATAGTTGCAGAAGAGCGGGCTTTGAATCTGCAAAGGAAATTGAGGAAAGGCTCCGCAATTCAGGCAGATTATACTGCTTTTAAAGTAAGATGTGATTCCAAAGGATATGCAGAAAGGATACCTGTGGAGGAACTTGAGAGGCATGATGGTCGTGTGTGGTACATACCTCATCATGGGTTTTACCATTCGAAAAAGAAAAAGATCAGGGTTGTTTTTTGACTGTAGTGCCTCATTTCAGGGAGTGTCATTGAATAGACAACTACTTCAGGGACCAGACCTAACAAGAACTTTAATAAGTGTTCTTACTTATTGTCTGTCGCCTTAATGGCTGACATTGAATCCATTTTTTGTCAAGTAAAGTTTCCTGTGGAAGATTCTGACCTTTCTAAGGTTTATTTGGTGGTCAAAATGCAACTTGAGTAAAGACTTAAGAGAAATTCAGAATGATGTATATCTGTTCGAAGCTTCTTCATCCTTATGTTGTTCAAATGATGCACTCTGGAAATGTGCAGAGGACCATGAAGATTATTTTGATTGCAGGATGGCAGACGTCATCCGGAAACACTTCTATGTGGATGATTGTCTTAGCATCAGATTCTGTGGGCACTGTAGTATCCAACTATATAAGGAGCTCCATGCAATGGTTGCTAAAGGTGGATTCCATCTGACCAAATGGATGGGCAACAGTCAAGAGGTGTTGAATTCCATACCAGAAGAAGACAGGGTGAAAGAAGTAAAGGTCCTTGACTTGAACCATGTTGGGCTTCCAATGGAAAGGGTACTAGGTGTACAATGGTGTGCCGAATCTGACACCTTCAGATTTAAGATAGTAATAAAGGACAGACCTTTTACCAGAAGGGGAATACTTTCTGTGGTTAGTGCCATATATTATCCTCTCAGATTTTTGTCTCCAGTAGTTCTTTCTGCAAGGAAGATTCTTAAAGATCTTTGCAGGGAAGGGGTTGGATGGGATAGTGTTATACCCATCAAATATGTACAGAGTTGGAGAAATTGGCTTGAAGATCTACATGGCTTGAATAAGTTTGAGACAAAAATATGTTTGAAACCTGTAGAGATTGGAGAAGTCACTTCAGCTCAGTTACATAATTTCTCGGATGCCAGTGAGGAAGGCTATGGCGTTGTGTCTTACCTGCTTCTACATAACAGTCAGAGCATTGTACATTCTGCCATATTCAAAATGAGTCCTCCATATTTTAAGTTTTATTGCCAACAGAGTGTCTGAGATCTTGAGAGCATCCAGCACAGCTCAGTGGAGATATACAAATTCTGCCAACAATCCTGCTGACTGCTGAAGGTAGATCTTTTACTTCAGGAGTAGATGTGGACTTTTGGTCCTCCATTTCTTACTAGATCACAGAAAGAGTGGCCAGATATCCAGATTGATTTGGGAAAGAGTTTGGTTCAAGACCCAGAAAACAAACAAGAAGTTATGGTTAACACACTACTGGTTAAAACTGAGGAGGGATAGACAATAGTGCTGTAGCATGGCTTATTCATCATTATTCATCATAGATGCATCTGAGGAAGGCTGTGGCCTGGATCCTTAGGCTAAAGAAAACCCTACTAGCTCTAAGTAAAAGGAGAAAACAATTGAAGGAAACTCTTGATTGTACTGAATTGAATCAACCACTGGAAGTTCTCAATGAAAATGTGTAAACTACAATCCATTATGAGTGAAGGCAATCTTTCAGTAGATGAGCTAGAGGAAGGTGAACGAACCTGTGGTTTCCAAAAGATGGCAAATTTACTTTCAAGCAGAGTCTTACCAGATGAACCACCATTCACTCGAGTTGGAGTTGATTGTTTTGGCTCATTCGAGATCAAACATGGACGAAGCACTATGAAGCAATATGGAGTCAATTTTACCTGTCTGACAATAAGAGCCATGCATGTCGAAGTGGTTGCATCATTAGATATGGATTCTTTTCATCCCCTCCCCCATCTGTTTGGGGGAGGATGATTCGAACGGGGAGGAAGATTATAAATTCAATCTTGAGAAGGCAGAGTTTAGATGAAGAGGATTCTTCATACGCTTTTGTGCAATGGCCGTCCCATAACAAGATCATCTATGGATCCCAAAGATCTAGAGGCTCTAACACCCAACCATCTGCTACTTCTGAAAACTCAACCATCTTTACCCTCCGGGTTGTTTCAGAGGGAGGACTTATATGTGCATCGTAGGTGGCGACAAGTAAAGTACATGGCTGACCTGTTTTGGAGGAGGTGAATAAAGGAATACCTACCTTAGCTACAGGAATGGCAGAAATGGTCTTGGGTCAGATATTTCGTAAGAATTGGGTCAATGTTTTGCAGTGGGTTTGTTTGTGTGTTGGGTGGGTGTTCTTTAATTATTTTTTTTTTTTGCTTTATTATTATTTTCAAATAGAGAATGTATAGGATTTATCCATGTCAAATGTATAAAAATATATTCCTTGGTTTCAAGTGATTTACTGGTTTTTGCAAAATTGCGAAAAAGCGTTTACCAATACTTAAAGTACTTTATCTAAACACACCTACATCACACAATTTGGCAAGTAGTTAATATTTTGGCCAAAACCACATTTTGTTAAAGGTCCTATGGCATGGATTATTTTATTATTTTATCATGTTTCCTGGGGTGCCCTTATAAGATAAAAAAAATTATATTTAAGAAATAAAAAGGCATTTTTCCTAGCCTGATTTTAGCCTCTGATTTGAACACTCTGTTTGAAGGGGCGTGTCTGCTATGAGACTTCAGTATGAATGCCCACTGCTGTGATTGGCTTACATGTTTGCATATGAAATAGCTAGCATTACATGTGGAACCCTATATTACAGCTAGGGATGCACCGATCCGATACTCAGTATCGGTATCGGCTCCGAAACTGCCATTTTTGCCGGATCGGGTATCGGTCAGACAAGGCCGATCCAAATCCGATATTGTGCGTATACTATTCTGTGTTATTGTTAAGCCCCACAAAAGGCACACAAACATTATAAAGCACTGTAAGTTTTCGTGCACAATATTATAAGTGTTCTGAAGCCATTATATAGTATAATGTGAGATAGAAATTAATATTTAGGATGTTAAATTCAAGATCACGTAAACGTTTCCCTCAGCTGCGGCTGTCAGTCATTCTTCATTCAGCATTAAAAACAGTGTGTCGCGGTCGGTTACCACAGTTAACATGATGAAACTCTCTCCAAGATGATTCAATGTTACTATTATTATACTTGATCTGTAGATAAAGGACTATGGTTTCGCATAAAACAACTTTATCTTGCTGGACTTTATTGCTGTACCTTAATCATGTTACTTTCTACCGGGTGTTTGTTAGATCACAACACTGGAGTAAAGTCAGAGCACTATTTGTTCTTCACGCGCACAGTAACTGAAATTTAAAACTGTTAAAAGAAAATGCTGAATAAACTATTGCATAGATAGATACTGTATAATACACTATGCATCAATATGTATTTTCTTTGTGCTTTGAACTTTTCAATGCGGACTCGACGCGCTGCGCGCTGTGACTCATGTTGCTTCAAGCGCATCATTCTGCGCTCGGGATGCGCATAAGCGCTGTGTGCTGCACTGTATTGGAGCCTGTCATATCGTAATACAGTGACGCAATGAAAGATTATTAATAGCCGTTCTTGTTCTGTCCTATCTATCATATGTTGCTACGTCATTAAACAGCTGTGCTATACATTAAAAAAAATGTCTTTTAAAAATTTTTTTATAGTAGGCTATATATAAAATAATTTATATTTTTCATTTTTGTTATCTTGTTTTTCATGAATGTATTTTGCAACAATACAAAGAGCAATGTGTAAAGTTTTACCAGATTTAGTGTTACACTTAATGTCTAATTTGTTCCCCACTAAACATTTTTTTCACAAAATGTTCAGATTTTATACAATTATTGTGCACTCGTGATTTTCCTAGACTAAATTTTACTGCTGGATTATCCACTAATCTAGTTTATAAAAGCATTTATGTCAGATTATGATAATATATTTTTTGTTGTTTTTCTTTATAATGAAGTTGTCTGTATTAAGTAGATTAAGAAATTCTACTTGATAAAAAAAAAACTGCACTGGTATCGGTACTGGATCGGTATCAGTCGATACTCAGAATCTTTGGTATCGGATCGGATCGATTTTGAAAAAATGGTATCGGTGCATCCCTAATTACAGCTATTAAACTTTTTACTATTACAGCTATCGAGATTAACGAATCATGAGAAGAAGTATTTAGATCTATAAATAGATAGATAAATAGATACATAAAAGGTTGCAGCAGGGGCGTGTCTAGAGGGGGGGCACGGGGTGGCACCGGCCCCCCCTGGAATATGATTGGCCCCCCCTGGTGCCCCCCCAACATCATTGGGCTAGATTTACTGTCAACATGACAATGCCCAACGCCATTGGATCAGAGCGCTGTCTATCACTGCTTGATTTTGTCACGGTTCATGAATTCACTGACTCTTTCTCGCGCTGTGTTTGTGTGTGTGTGTGTGTGTGTGTGTGTGGGTGTGGTCGCTGATCAGCCGCTGATTGTCATCAGCGCCAGCTGATTCTGATCAGCGATCTCTATTTAAGCTCATGGTCTTTCGTCTTGTGTTTGTCAGATCGTTGTGGGATTTTTCCCTGTGCTGTGTGGTCTTCGTTGTGATGTGGCAAAATCAATAGTTAACAAACAGCATCAAGGCATACGAAACATTCAGAGTCGAATTGTATTAAAGAGAAAAAGGTTTATTCTCTTTAAGAGGTTTGTTCACAAAAATACCGCGACAGCTACCTCGTGGTAGGAACAAGACCTGACCACACAGAAAAACAGACGGTCTTTTATATCTATAGTCTCTTCTCCTGTAACTTTCCGCTCCCCCAATGAACCAGATCTAGCTGGATCTAAGAGGTACAGTGGTCTTTCTAAGTGGTCGTTCTCACCCCCGTGAGGTCAAAGCCAGATAACCCGTCTACCTTTTGTTGAAATTAATGGCCTTTCTGGCCCCCCTCTGTGTTTTATTGCTCTCCCACCTGTATGGCCGAAAAGTCTTTGTTTGTAGACTAAAAGAGTTCGAAGGCTCACGTGACCATTTGTTTTACTGTGTGTGCTTTTGTTCCCGTCACAAACATACATACATACCTACATACATACATCCCAGGAGAGAAAAACACATGATTGAATTGAAAGAAAACCCACACAATATCTGAGAAGTAAATGGGAAAGAGTAAAATATAAAATTTCCATAACAGTTGGTGTTCCCGGTTCCCGTTTCATGTTCTCGTTGAGTTCTGCCTGCCTGTCTTCATCCAAGGATCCTGTCTTGTCTCTTCACTTCACGGGTTCGTGTTGTGTTCCTGTCAGCCTGCTTCATCAAAAGATTCATCTCTTCTCATCACGTCACGGGATTCAGGTTGCCCATCTGCCCCCTGCGCTACCAGGGATTAGTGGACTGAGTGTTTTGATTGCTCCTTCTACGTGTTCATTCAATAAAACTGAGTTCTTGTATCTGCATCTTCTGTCTTCATTGAAACGTCACAGAACGATCTGACCACACATGGATGCAGCGAGAACCCCAGACCTGGCCGAATTCCTGTCCAGAAGCACTACGAGGATGGACCAGCAGGAGGAGAATTTAGCCCTGACTGGACGCGCTGTGCAAGCCTTGGTAGCGCAGGTGTCCGAGCTCACCCAGCGGATTCAAGACCTAACGCCTCCCACTGCGCCACCCACACCGCCAACGCCACCCCCGCTGCCGCCGACTAACCATCCACCTGAACCAAGATTACCTGCGCCTGAGAGGTACAGTGGTGAACCACAACTGTGTAGAGCATTTCTAACCAAATGTGCCATGTTTTTTGCTCTGCAATCTCAGACTTTCGCTTCAGAGGAAGCCAAGGTGGCTCGGGTTCTTACTCTACTGTCTGGACGTGCGGCACAGTGGGGAACGGCGGTGTGGGAGAATCGAGATCCATGCTGTTCCTCGTTCCAGTCACTCGCGGCTGAGATAAAGAGGGTTTTTGATCGAGCGGTGGCCGGAAGAGAAGCTGCACGTCAACTAGCTGATCTTCGCCAGGGAAGCCGATCGGTCACCGATTACTCGATCGAGTTCCGCACCCTCGCCGCGGAGTGTCACTGGAACGAGGAGGCGCAGTGGGATAGATTCCTGCATGGGCTGGCTGACCGTATCCAGGGAGAGATTTATGCCTTGGATCTTCCGAGGGATCTTAACGGACTCATCGAGTTGGCCCAGTGGGTGGATGCTCGACTACAGCGAGTGGAACAACATTCCCGCAGGACCCTGGTTCCGGAGACCTTCACAGTACCTCGAGCCAGTGGCAGCGATACGGTCAGCCCAACCTGCGATCATGAGCCCATGCAGGTGGGTAGAGCTCGGCTCTCCCGGGAGGAGAGAGAACGTCGGAGATCCCGGGGGTTGTGCCTTTACTGTGGAGGAACTGGCCATTTCATCAACACCTGCCCCGTAAAAGATCGAGCTCGGCAGTAAGCAGGAGGCTACTGTCGGGTGGGATCTCCACCAGCAAGACCTCCTCCACTCTCCTCCCGGTTTGACTGCAATGGGCAACCCGATTCTACAACTGTCACGCACTTCTGGATTCTGGGGCCGAGGGGAATTTCATGGACTTGTCTTTGGCACGTAAGCTGCAAATCCCCATCATACCACTCACGAACCCGATTTCTGTCAATGCACTCAACGGACAAGAACTACCTGTTATTACATTCACCACTGATTCACTGACACTCATAACCTCAGGCAACCACACAGAGGAACTCTCATTTCTATTCCTGGACTCTCCTCATACTCCTGTGGTCCTCGGCCATCCCTGGCTCACCCAGCACAATCCCAGGGTTGACTGGGGTCACAATTCAGTGTCTGCTTGGAGCACTAAGTGTTATGCGTCTTGTTTAGTGTCTGCCTGTTCTTCGGTGTCCAGTTCTGTTTTGCAGGAGTCGTCGGTGAATTTGTCTAACATGCCCGCGGAGTACCTCGACCTGAAGGAAGTGTTCAGTAAGTCTCGGGATGCTTCTCTTCCTCCGCATCGTCCCTATGACTGTGCTATAGATCTTATGCCAGGTACGTCTCCGCCTAAGGGCAAGTTATACTCTCTTTCTATTCCGGAGAGGGAGGCCATGGAGAAATACATTTCTGATTCTCTAGCTTCCGAATTCATTCATCATTCCTCTTCTCCGGCGGGGGCGGGGTCCTTTTTTGTTGGTAAGAAGGACGGATCTCTGCGACCGTGTATTGATTACCGAGGGTTGAACAACATCACGGTAAAGAATACTTATCCTTTACCGTTGATGTCTTCAGCCTTCGAGCGGTTGCAGGGAGCCTCTGTATTCACAAAATTGGACTTACGCAATGCATATCATTTGGTTAGCATCAGGAAGGGGGATGAATGGAAAACCGCTTTTAATACCCCCAGGGGTCATTTTGAATATTTGGTCATGCCCTTCGGGCTGTCCAACCTTCCAGCGGTTTTCCAGGCACTCGTCAATGACGTGCTGAGAGATATGGTAGACCAATTCATATTCATTTACCTGGATGACATATTGATTTTTTCTTCTTCTCTCCAGGAACACGTTCAGCACGTCAGACGAGTGCTTCAGAGGTTGCTAGAGAATCGGCTTTTTGTCAAGGCGGAGAAATTCGCTTTTCATGCACAGTCTGTTCCTTTCTTAGGTTACATCATCTCTTCTGAGGGAATACGCATGGACCCTGACAAGGTTAAGGCTGTGATGGATTGGCCAAGTCCAGATTCCCGTAAGGCCCTACAGAGGTTTCTGGGGTTTGCCAATTTCTATCGGCGTTTCATTCGCAACTTCAGCCAACTAGCCGCTCCTCTGACTGCCTTGACCTCCCCCAGAACGACGTTCAGGTGGTCTGATACAGCCGAGACTGTATTCGCTAACCTCAAGAGCCGCTTCAGTTCAGCTCCCATTCTGATTGCCCCTGATCCATCACGTCAGTTCGTGGTGGAGGTCGACGCGACAGAGGTGGGGGTAGGTGCAGTTCTATCCCAGCGTTCTTCCTCAGATGACAAGATGCACCCTTGCGCGTTTTTGTCTCATCGTTTATCCCCTGCCGAACGTAACTATGACATTGGTAACAGAGAGTTGTTGGCAGTCAAGTTAGCGCTGGAAGAGTGGCGTCATTGGTTAGAGGGGTCGGGGGTACCTTTTATCGTTTGGACCGATCATAAGAACCTGGAATATATTAGATCTGCCAAAAGACTCAACTCCAGGCAGGCTCGATGGGCACTTTTTTTTCCAAGAACATCAAACCCGACTCTTTATCTCGTTTTTTTTATCCATCCGAACGCCCGGTGACTCCCGAGTGCATTTTACCTGAGAAAGTAGTTATCTCCACACTCACATGGGAGGTCGAATCGAAGGTCAAGACGGCCTTAGAAGGGGTAATGCCTCCGCCCGGTTGCCCACCGAGTCGTTTGTTTGTGCCAGAGGGGGTTCGGTCCGACGTTATTCGATGGGCTCACTGTTCCAGCGTAGCATGTCATCCAGGCGTAAATCGCACCAGTTTTTTGGTCAAGCAACGATTCTGGTGGCCATTAATGGCTCGCGACATTCGGGGTTTTGTTTTGGCTTGCTCGGTTTGTGCCACTGGTAAGACTTCCAATCGACCCCCAGATGGGTTACTCCAACCGCTGTCTGTCCCTTCGAGACCCTGGTCCCATATAGCGCTAGATTTCATAACCGCCCTCCCACCCTCCCAGGGTAAGACGGTCGTTTTGATCGTAGTGGACCGGTTCTCGAAGGCGGCTCATTTCATTCCCTTGCCCAAATTACCTTCAGCCAAGGAGACAGCGGTGGCTGTCATAGATCATGTCTTCCGGTTACATGGCCTCCCGACAGACGTGGTTTCCGACAGAGGGTCCCAATTTGTGTCCAAATTTTGGCAGGAGTTTTGTAGATTACTGGGTGCGACTGTCAGTCTGTCTTCGGGTTACCATCCCCAAAGCAATGGGCAAACTGAGATGGCCAACCAAGATCTTGAGGGAATGTTGCGATGTTTGGTGTCCAAGAATCCTTCCTCCTGGAGTCAGCAACTTTCATTGGTGGAGTACGCCCATAACTCGTTACCAGTGTCCTCTACGGGCCTATCTCCGTTTCGGTGTAGCTTAGGGTACCAGCCACCAGTTTTTTCTAGCCTGGAATCCGAAGTCACGGTCCCCTCCGCTCACGCCTTCGTCCAGAGGTGCTGCCGCACATGGACCAGAGCCCGTGAGACTCTGCTCCAGGTGAGGGCACGCACCAAGGCTAAGGCCGATCGCCACCGGTCAAGGCCTCCCGTATACGTTGTGGTTCAAAAAGTGTGGCTTTCTACTAGAAATATTCCGCTCCGCTCCGTGTCTAATAAACTTGCTCCTAAATTCATTGGCCCATTCACTGTCACCAAGATCATTAGTCCGGTGACAGTCCGCCTCAAACTTCCTCCAGCGTACAGGAGAATTCATCCCGCCTTTCATGTCTCCAAATTAAAACCCGTTTTTCGTTCTCATCTTAATCCGCCAGTCCCGGTTCCCCCACCACCGCGACTCGTAGATGGGGAACCTACGTATTCGGTAAATCGTATTCTGGACTCGAGACGGAGGGGACGCGGATTTCAGTATCTGGTGGACTGGGAGGGTTACGGTCCGGAGGAGAGAAGTTGGGTTCCTGCGAGAGACATTCTGGATCACTCCCTTATTGATGATTACAATCAACAGGTAGGTCCTCCTGGGAGCGCCAGGGGGCGCTCCTAGGGGGAGGGGTAATGTCACGGTTCATGAATTCACTGACTCTTTCTCGCGCTGTGTTTGTGTGTGTGTGGGTGTGGTCGCTGATCAGCCGCTGATTGTCATCAGCGCCAGCTGATTCTGATCAGCGATCTCTATTTAAGCTCATGGTCTTTCGTCTTGTGTTTGTCAGATCATTGTGGGATTTTTCCCTGTGCTGTGTGGTCTTCGTTGGTGTTCCCGGTTCCCGTTTCATGTTCGCGTTGAGTTCTGCCTGCCTGTCTTCGTCCAAGGATCCTGTCTCGTCTCTTCACTTCACGGGTTTGTGTTGTGTTCCTGTCAGCCTGCTTCATCAAAGGATTCATCTCTTCTCATCACGTCACGGGATTCGGGTTGCCCATCTGCCCCCTGCACTACCAGGGATTAGTGGACTGAGTGTTTTGATTGCTCCTTCTACGTGATCATTCAATAAAACTGAGTTCTTGCATCTGCATCTTCTGTCTTCATTGAAACGTCACAGATTTGCGATCTGCAAAGCAGAATCACTGGTCCGCGTTTTTCAAACAGGAGAGAGAGTCACCTCGACACGTCACCGTTTATGGTATAATACACACTCAATTACAGTATATATACTGTGAAATATCGCACCGTATGTTAGTCTGATTACTTTCATGTGTGACTGAAGCTATTGTAATTCGCCAGTAACGTTAGATTAGCTAACGTAACTTCGTCAGACTATAACGTTACTGAATAGAGATGACTTGGCTCAGTGTTATTAAGCGGCAGCACACTTCAGCATATAAATATAAAATAGATAAATATTACTTTATCTGTTGTTTTAAAGACTAAAGGCACAATAATATTTTTCCAAAAAAGCCATGGCATGGTAAACATTAAAATCTGAGAACGTTAACTAACACCATAGTTACATGCAACTAATTTCGATACTTAATGGTTTTTTATTTATTTTTAGGCAGAATTTAGTGTGTGTGTGTGTGTGTGTGTGGGGGGGACGGACAAAACATATATATTTTTTTTTAACAAAACTGTGTCGTCCAATAAATGCAGTGCCATTAATACCATCTATATTAGGGCACTAGGCATTGCAAAGATTTTTTAAATCGTGCTTAAAATTTTCTAAACAAGTATTTATTTCCAGTTTAATTTTCTGATTTCCCATGGGCCCCCCCTCACTGGTTCATGGTCCCCCCTGTGCCCACCCATTTATAAAATCCTGGAATCGCCCCTGGGTTGCAGTGAAGAGCATTGAGCAGATGACAGCATCATGTTGATCGCGTGAATGAAGATCTTATTGCAACGCAGTTTCTGCACTCTCACTAATGATTTCAACAATGCAAACATGAGGTAAGTACAGTAAGAGCTTCGTTGTGCAGCGTAACGTCATTGATTTCATAACGAGTTTTGGCAAGTGTCCAGATAAACTCGCTCTGTGTGATTGACAGCTTGGGCGATTGGAAAGGGATTGTTCTTTGATCGCTTTCTGTATATATATTAATCACAGTTTAACCCTTGTGTGGTGTTCATATTTTTGTTATTCAGCCACTGTCCGTGGGTCTGGTGGACCCGCTGCATTTTGGGGTTTCTAATTCAACATAATCAAACAATTTATTTTAAAATACTCAACAGATGTTTACTTCATCCCAATTACAAGCAATATAAACAGCATATATGGTTAATATTTCCTCATTAGCTTTGTTAGATCAAATTTAAGAATTGCAACCTTGTGCGGAAACGGCAGGGGTAGAAACAAAACTCACTTTTGGACTCACACTCTTTTACGCTTACACACAATCTCTCTCTCACATGCACACACACACTCACGCACACACACACTCACGCACACTCACGCAAACTCACACACACACACACACACACACACACACACACGCACACACTCACTCACTCACTCACTTGGATATGTGGTTTACTGGGACTCTCCATAGGCGTAATGGTTTTACTAATGTACAAACTGTATAATTTATCCCCCTGCACTAACCCTACCCCTAAACCTACCAAGCACAGAAAACTTTTGGCCTTTTTTGAATTTCAAAAAACACCATTTAGTATGTTTTTTAAGCCGTTTGGTTTACGAGGACACAGATGTCCTCATAAACCATGTTTACGTTGTAATACCCATGTCATTATTCACATTTGTGTCCTCATAAACCATATACAAGAACACACACACACACAATAACAGCAAGCCCTGACAGGAGGAGGACAGAGTAAAGGTAAACAGGACATAAAATTTCCACACTTTTATTAGCCCCGGGTCCAGTGGACCCGAACATCCTTTGGCTACTGTAACATAAAGGTAGGTCTTTGGAGTCTGAGACATATTGAACTGACACTCAATAGAGCTCATAATAGTGAACTAATCCAATCATGAGTGTCAGCATCACTTCCTAATTATTTAAAATTTAAAACAAATTATCATTATTAGTATTATTCTATGTTTAAGTTTGAAATAAACAGAGAACATACGTCCATCCTTTGGCAAGAGTAGTAGTCACAATCTCAACCTGTAGCTAATTTATTTGGGGGGATATAATATTCATAAACTGGTTTCCACAAAGAACCCATTTGAGGCACAAGCTTCTGAAATGTTATGACCATGTTAAAAGTAAAAAAAAAAACACAATTGTTAGACATGTTACTTTTGTGATTAGTAATTAATTGGTTATTCTTTCTTAGTTCACAAGTAGTTCTCAATGAGGATATATTTCTTTAGTAATAATCAAATACCTACCAAGGAACTACCTTTGTACTAAATTAGCTATTACTTACTGCTTAGTTAATATTGCTTCCATATTAGTTAATAGTATTAAGTTCGGTGTTAATGCAGTACTACCTATTACTTCCTGCATAGCTACTTGTTAACTACGGACCATTATTCTAAAGTGTTACCGAAATTTGGATCAAGGTTGTAATAACATTGTACTCTTAGCAGTAGCACTTGTGCAATTCTACATATCCTTTGTCCTTAGTTCAGTGGTTCTCAATATTTTTAGAGTGTAGTACTCCCTGATGCGTTTAACATCCTTCTGCGAACCCCCTCTCTTTCACTTAGACTGCAGTTTCACCTTTTTCATTAAGGGACAATATCTGCCCTGTTAAATAGATTTTTCCAGCGTATTTTTACCTTTATAACAGGCGTAGCCACGGGCTTGCCAGGGTGTGCCGGTGCCACCCACAGTGGGAGCTGGCACACCTAAATAAGATGCAGAAGTATTTTTTAGTCTTAATAAAAAATGTTTTTCTAAACTTGGGCGATTGTTGTTTACTTACAATATTTGTTCATTTAAAATGTACTTGCATTTAATTTATTATCAAAATGAAAATGAAGAAATGGAAACAAATGAGCACAGCTCACACAAAGAAACTCAGTGAACATACAGCGGTAAAAATTAATGCGGAGTTTTTATATTTATAACATATGATACAGTTAAGCAACATCACACGACCAAGAGTGCATACCATCATGATTGAAAATATGACACTGGTTTCATATGACAGTTCAATAAACAATTAATATTAGGTCACTTACATTTTAGACACAATATTGATTGTTTTTGTTCAGCAGCGAACATAGTTTCAAACAAAGATAGCATAACCATAACGCATCTCACCGGAACACATAAGCTGTTTTCATTACTGAATGATTCAGCTTCAGAATGAATCGTTTGAATAAATGACTCAATGGCTCACTCATTAAGACGGTCACCTGCCGCCAGCTACTGGTGGTTTAAAAGTATCATTCTTTCCAATATTTCATATTTGTATATTCAAAAAAATATTTAAAACAATCTCATATCATTACCGCGTCCTGGAGGCTTCATCCGGAGGGTGAGCATGGTACGCAGACTTCAGGGCGATGCCAGCAGCTCAGGATACCAGGGTGGAGCAGGCTGTGCGGGCAGCCAGGGCGGAGACGGCCGTTCAGGGCTGAGCATCTCGGCAGCCTCTGTAGACGGGTAGCCTTGACACATATAGTGGCTTATTATTCTAGTTTTATTGATCAAATTTAAGAATTTAAAATGAAAGATGAAGCATATATTTAAAACAATTAGGGAAAAATATTCTTTTTAAAGGTTAAAATATCATAAATATTCAGATTTAAATACGTCAAAGCTGACTGAACACTGATGAGAATATTGCTTCAGAATAAATTATATTTAAAACACACAAAAAAAAACTCTTTTTTTTTTTCTGGACAACCAAAATGTTTTACTTGAAAAAGTGAATGATCGATTCACTTGTTCGAAGGACAAGCACATGAAAAGGTTTAATGTCGAGCCCCGAGTTATATTTAATATAGTATTATGGTTATGTGCCGAGCCTGAGTATAGTTTTACACATCAGCCGTCTATTCTGTGAAGTTAGTGATCCGCAGAGTCTGGGTTTTTTGCACATTAATCTGACAATAAATGTGGCGCATCCAGTTTTTCTTATGCACACCCAGAGACTCTTTTCTGGCTTCGCTAGTGCTTTATAAATACCTTTATAAAATAAAGAATGCTTGAAATTAAAATTAAAATTCAATAGAGAAATATGCAATGATGGTAAAAACGAAGTGATACTTTTAAATAGTCACTGTCTTTATGATTGAGTCATCGAGTGGCTGTATTTATGAATGGGACATTGAATCATTGGCTCTCACGATTTGTTCAAAGCCTCAGATTCGTTCATGAAACACCACTGTGTGCTGCAGTTAAGATGTGACTTTCATTGCAACTATTATTTCGTTGCAAAATAGAGCAAAAATACTGACAATACTGTGTTTAAAATGAAAATCACTTAATATTACCCTTTTGTTTGTTGAACTGTTGTATAAAATCAATGTCATATTTGAAATCGTGTGGCCATTCATGAAAAATTGCATTCTTGCTTGTATATGATCAACATTATAAAACAAGAACTTGCACAGGGTATGTTTCTGTGAGAGTTTGAGTCTTAAAGATGCAGTGTGTAGGAAACATCTGTTGTGAGTCGGGACCAGTACAATATGGGCGTAATGCACTCCTCAGTCCTCATTATAGTTTTAAATCAAGACGATGATTATCTAGTCGTTCAGTCAAGGTTTAGTTACAACTCTGCACTAATGCAATATGGAAAGCAATGTAACATTGACTATTGATAGGCTGCATTGAATTTAAAATGTTGATTGGCTGGAGATTCTGCTCAATATGGATGAACATCCCTCAGTAAAAATAATAACCATCAAGTATCAATAATTACTTTTATCATTTAAAACACAGTGACATGCTATGGCGCCATTTTAGCTTTTATTCAATCACAGGATATGCATTTTTGATATCAATAATTAAATTTGTAATATTTAAAATGTGAATTCTTGATATTAAGAATGAACTTTTTACTAGTAACAATGTCTTCTGATATCAGGAATTACATTTTCACTAGAACTAAAGGGATTGTAGTTGGAGCACTGAGGCAAATGGTTCATGGCTCACGGGTCAGGTACCGTATGAGGGCCCCTAAACAGAATTTTGCTTAGGGCCCCAGGGAGGTCAGGATCGGCTCTGTCTAGCAGCTTGGTTGCGAATTGCAACCAACAGCTCAGCCCACCGCTCACCCCTCCCTTTCATTGTAGTTACGGTGACCAAAATAAGACAAACATTGTCACTGTTTTTGTACCACAGTCCATTATAAATGACATAATAGATGTTTATAGAGAAATAGTCAGGTGAGGATCAAGAGTCCTCTCCACATTGGTATATTCTTACCTAATTGTCTTTTTAGTTTGCCATTGATAGCCATCGTTTGAGTTTGTGGTAAAATTATGAAACGTTTGCAATAAGCACCTACCCTTTGAATTACCAAATTACACCTTTTTGTGCACATTAGCGAAGCAATACCAACAAATAAATTACACTTTATTTATGCAAATAGGGTGCCCCGTCTCTGAGAGAGCAGGTCCTCTCTAAGATGAATGGGCCAGGGAGGGGCTGTCGCGAGGAGTACTAGTTCGGGGAACCAGGTCCGGTTGGGCCTAGGGCTGTCACGGTGAAGGATTTTCCCTTGCGGTAATTTTGAGTGGTTCAATAGCGCGATATGTGGTTTTACCGCATTTATTAATTTATTTTGATTTATTTATATTTATTTGTTGCTATAAGTGTCACGATGTGGTCAGCATGCACAAAAACGAGTACATTTTCAGTAACCAATAAACCGAAACTAAACAGCGTCTCTCCGCATTGAAAGCCTGTCACTCAGCGCGCAGTTGTTACGGCAACGGACTGTCTTTGAGTGAGTCATTAAACCATTCATTTAACAACACGTTCAAAAACGCTGATTGATTCATTAAAAGATAGTAATGAAACAAGGTAAATTATTTTTAACTTTGAGCTCCACTTTTCAAGGCTCAGCTGAACAGCAATGCGTCGCATGGGTAACGCTGAAGCTTCACAGAGACAAATGGCATTGATTCAATGCGTGACTCACTAAGTTTTGTTTCCCGCGACCGCGAGTTCCTCGTGCTGTGGATGCAGACCAGCGCTGCCTGTCGCTGATGCCATTCATGGTAAATACCCTTTATTTTAAACGTTAAAAGGATGACAGGACAAATATTTAACTTTCCTTGGACACGGCAACCTTTTCACGTATATGACTTGACCTCAAAGACAGACGCAGGTAATCGCACGCGCTCAGTCGATCTCTCTCATTCACTGTCTGTTTAGGCTTAAGTGCAACTCCACGAAGCCTCTGTACAAATCACCATAATAAAACCATGATCACCACGTCTTATTATCATTAACTTATTTAACATTCAATACACATGAACAAAACAAGAAGGGTATTGCCTTATGAAAAAAGAAAACACGCGAATATCGCGGTTGCTGCGGTTACTTGAATTCCTCTGCGGTTGGCTTGTCAGAAGCGCGGTACTGCGATATTGCGGTTATCGCGACAGCCCTAGTTGGGCCAATACGGCGCAAAGAGCAAGACCTGCTCCTCGTCCTCCCTGACTTTGCACAGGGTCTGTGCAAGAAGGCTCACTGGGGGAAACGCAAACTTGCGTAGGCCCCGGGCCAGCTGTGTGCCAGTGCATCCGTGCCAGGGAGTGGGAGTAGAACAACTGGCAGTGGGACATGTCCAGGGCGGCACAAAGATCTACCTGTGCGGACCCGAAGTGCCTCCAAATCAGCTGGACTACCTGGGGATGGAGTCTCCACTCTCCCGGTAGCACCTGCTGCCGAGAGAGCTCGTCAGCTGCACAGTTGAGCAGGCCCGGAATATGCTTCTGACTCCAAAGGAGGTGATGGCGGGCGAGTTGTGACATGTGGCGGGAGCGTAGATCACCCTTGCGGTTGATGTACACAACAGTCGCAGTGCTGTCCGTATGGACCAGTACATGCTTGCCTAGTAGCGGTGATTTGAAGTGGCCCAGCGCAAGGTGTACTGTTAACAACTCGAGGCAGTTGTATGTGCCAATGCAGTTGAGGTCCCGTCCACAGACTTGAAGCTGCATGCCCGTTGTACGTGGCCCCCCAGCCTGTGGCAGAGGCATCCGTGGTGACCACAACATGCCTGGACACTTGTTCTAGGGGAATACCTGCCCGACCACGGCCTGAGACTTCATGTGCAGCAATCCGAGTGGCGTCACCGCAGATGCCATATGCCCCAGGAGCCTCTAAAATAGTTTCAGTGGTGCCGCTGTCCTGCGTCTGAGTGAGCTCACGCAGTCCAACACTGACTGGACGAGGGCCTCTGTGAGGCGCACTGTCATGTTAATTGAGTCAAGCTTCATAATGAGAAAAGAGATCCTCTGCCCCGGGGGTGAATTTTCCCAGTTGACCCAAAGCCCTAGGTGGCTGAGGTGACTGAGCACCATGTCCTTGTGTTCTAACAACTGCTCTCTCGACTGCGCCAGAATGAGCCAGTCGTTGAGGTAGTTGAGGATGCGAACACCACTCTCGCACATGGGAGCAATGGCCGCCTCCGCGACTTTCGTGAAGAAATGGGGCGACAGAGCCAGCCTGAAGGGTAAGAATTTGTACTGAAGAAACGGTCTGTATCGAGGGAGACTCGGGACATGAAAGTACGCGTCCTTCAGGTCGATCGCTGCAAACCAATCTTGGGGACGGATGCACTTGAAAATGCGTTTCTGCGCAAGCATCTTGAATGGCAGGCTGTGAAGGATTGGTTCAGAACACACAGGTCCAAGATTTGTCGTAACTCACCGCTTTTCTCTGTCTTCATATCGGCTGGAGGGATCGGCTTGATTGCGTCCTTCGCCAGTTGGACTGCGATCTCTGCCCGGAGCACAGGGGCATTGTCCGCCAGAACACGGGTAAACTGAATGCTGAAGGCTGGAGGTGGCGGTGTGGGGTCTGAGAGTGTGGTGCAACATGTACCTGCTTCCGTCAAGGGGCAGAGTGAGTGTGCAGAGGCCTCTTGGGTGCATCCGGGACACAGCCACTGCTGCTTACTGGCGATAGAAGAGTGCTCTGAGGGTGACAAGGCATAACGTTGTACACCGCCAAGTGCGCCCTCTTGGGACCCAGAGGTTTCAGAAACTGCTCTTTTGTTGAAATTGTGGGAACCAAAAAAACGCGGCGCGTTCACCATCTCCTGAAGAGTGGTCTGGTCCACTTCTGGGTTGCCTGTTTCAGGGTCTTTTGCACGTTTCAGGGTTGTTTGGCAGCAGCCTGGACGGGCGGGGTCGACTTCCTATGGCTGGGTCCATGCTGGGGCCTGGGTGATGGCTGCTGCGGAGGATGCCGCAGGAGGACAACCTCAGCGACGAGCAGATGGAGGGTCTGCGGCCAGCGGAGAGGTGGAGGCAGCAGCGGTCCGCCATGGCAGGAGGACTCATCTTCAGATGGCTGAAACTCCCTGGGGACCAGAATAAGCGCTAGATCGGGGCATAGGCGAGGGGACTGCACCTCCCTTGAGGTCAGCGAGAGTCTCGATCTTAGCACAGCAATAGTCATGTTCCCGCACTGAGTACATGAACATGAACTGTGTTTATACCCGCACTGCGGGGTGTGTGAAGCGATACACGCACACCAACATTCATTGGCTCGTTCTGTAGATACACGAAGATGATAGGGCTCCCTGAAGTGATCCCAATTACATAGTCACGTCGACGTAATGTCGAACGTGAGCGACTGATAGGGAAACGTTACTTCTCGCAGTGATTATGCCCATTTTGTAGCCAAAGAAACCAAATAACAGTTTTCACTTAATGTTACATTGCTAAAGTTGGACTAATTTACCTGTCCAGCAGAAAACAGGCAAATTTGCCGCTGTTTTTAAAACATTTCTCCAGCATCAGCATCTTCCATCTAGAAAAAGCCACACCGATGTTAATTCGGGATTTCTGCAGTCATCTGTCTCGACTTCATCTGGCTGCGTCATGTTTGCTTTTCTTTGCCGACGAAGATTGACGCTCTGTCGGCTCTTGTGCAAAATAATACATCTGGTCCTCTATTTGTTCAAATTTCACTACTAACATTACTATTACTACTTCATTGTGCATATTCAACGTAGTGACAGTGCAAGTTGCCTCTAAAAACACCAACGAAGAAGAAGAAAAACAACAGAGGGACGAAACGCGCTCTTCCTGTAGGGAAGTTTGTCCATTTAGGGCTATTGTAGAAACATGGCAGCGCAAAATGGTGACTTAGCGTATAAGGGGACCCACGGTGTATGTCGATAGAAATGGCTCAAAGCTAATAAAAACACAGTCTTTATACATACACCAACAGTCTAGGTTTCCCGCAGCACTTTGGAACTAAGGCGGCCCCCTAAGCAACACACGCCTGCCGCCTTAACTACGTCGTCAAAAAATTTTTTATGAGCGATATCCACATTGTTACTCTGTCCTGTTTTCTCCCTTTCAATTAGAGCTTTCTCCCGACCCTCGGACCGAGGTTTCCCGCCACTATCCTCGGGCCGGGCCGGGTCGGGTCGGGCCGGTCCCTTGATCAAGCACTTGTGTTATAAAATGCAACACGTCACGTGTCATGCGCAGCATCTCCTCCGCTCACACGCATCACATTAATTTTTTACGTTTTTTCATTCGGATCCATTTGCAATCCATTCCATTCTGAATAAACAAACAACTCAGTTTACATGCTTGCATAAATGCACGCACAATTATTCATGAACTTGATAAATGTTGCAGATATGTTTTACTATGCACAAACAAATGCCTTTCAAATTATGTGTGCAAAATTCTGAATTAAATTAATGTGAAGCAATTTGTACAAATAGAGAGTCTGTAGGCCTACTATATGTGTTGTAGCCATTAACCCTCTGGGGTCTAAGGTGTTTTTGGGGTCCTTGAGATGTTTTGAAATGCCCTGACATTTGTGCTTTTTTCAGTTGCTTATAAACATATTTAATGGCAAATGTGTAATTACACTCTATTTAGCACAAACAGGGCTACCATAATATGTGAGCAACATGTATGTACATGTTTGTATTTTTGAGAGAATAATGTTTATGCATGGTTATTGAAAAAACTAAAAATTAAAGTTTCTTAAATAGGGCCACAAAACACATACCAAATATGTGTCCACAAGACTTTTGACTAATGGGTGTTGTCACTTAGTGTTTTTTCTTCAAAATGATCTGAAAATCATCCTGCCTAATCATTCACATAAAACAATACATTGATTTAAACTTTGCAAGACACGTTTTGTTTGGAAAGGCAATATGCGTGTGGGCGTGATTCACACCTGAGAAGACAATGGCCCGCATAATGAGCTGCATAATGACCTGCATAATGACCTGCATAATGAGCCTTTCATTCAGGTATGTCACTGAGAGCACCACAAGTAAAGAATGTGAGGACTTATTTTGTATGCATGCAAATTGCATAATATCCATGGTAACAATTCTAGTAACTATGCAGTTAATTCTAATACTGTATTTTCAGAATGTTTTGGAATATATCCTCTCCCCAAATGTGACACTAATAAAAAAACTATGATAAATAATTCAATGAGAAGGTTTATATTGACCTTTTAAGATGTTGCGTACATCTACCTTGCAAATATATGCTATTTTATTAAACCTTTTTTACATATAAATCAACAACAATTACAATTTTAACAATATTTCAAGTGTAATCTTTCTTTTTTTAAAGTATACATCGATTTTATCATACGTATTTCAAAGTTAAGGATTCATTAGTTTGAATATTAGAACAAACACTATAATAACATCTTAGTTGATAATTCAATATACCTACTTTTTTAACAAAACATCACATACTATATATTTAATATATGAGCAGAAATATTTGCATATAAATGTTAATTTGCAGTTTAATACGTTGCTTATACAAAGACATTTTATTTCAACATATTTCAGTCAATTTTTACTCATCTCAGTATAGCAATATAGTTTGGTAAAATCAAAACTAATAGATGTGTTCATGTAAAAATAACATGTTTACTAATGTAAGTGCAAGTGTGTACTGTTGTTTACAGCTGTAGTAAACATCTGTGCCGTACATTCATACACACACAGACACGCAATTCATATTTAAACAGTTATTTTGCAGTTTACCGACACTATTGCATATCGCGATTAGAACAAAGCACTTAAGAATAAAAATCTTACTACAGTCCTCTGAATAGCTGGATCCCTTGTTCCTCGATGTGAAACTAAATTATTCCTAAGGACAGACTGATCTCATAAAATGGCGTATGTATGACACGCTAATTCGTATTTCCATTTTGGCATGCTATCAACACGCATAATCGCTTTTCAGCGTGTTTATCAACGCCGTTGACTTAACGTTACATTACTGTATATATAAATATATATGACCTACCCCAACCCCCGTCCCTAAACCTACCCGTCACTGGGGTTAATGCCATTTATGAGTCTTCCCCTACCATCCTAGGAAAAAAATATCGCTCCCCAGATGTAGATATACATTTTGCTCCGTTTCGCTCGGACATTTAACGGCGTACACATACACGCAGAATCACTCTGACATTTAACGGCGTAGACATACACGCGGAAGATGACGGTTCGTTTCGGCGTGAACATACACGCGGATAGCTCAAAATGCGTATAAATAACACGACACTTGACTTGAAAGTGGCGTGTATGTTTACGCAAAGTCATGATGTCATGTTGCTAAGGATTATTCCTCACAGCGAAGCAAGACGACAAAGTGCATGAGTCTGATAAAACTCGCGGTGTGTTTTAACCAGCTGATTGTGGCCGTTAAAACGTTTACATGGATCGTCTTAAATCATTTGCATTTGAATAGCACACGCTCTCTGGGGCGGGGGTCACATTAAAACTTAATGAGCTACAATGAGCTGAGATGAGAACGGCTGACATCTTTCTCTTTTCATACAGATTACATAAACTGAGAATATTTGTTTTTTATATAAATTACTTAATTTAAAAGAAGAGAATTCAAGCTTCATGCCTGTGTGTCTGTATGCCTGTTTGACTGAGTATTCGCTGAGTTATAGTTCATTTTCGGACACATTTCAGATTGGACTTCACTGACAGAGAGAACGCAGAACTCGCATCAAAAAAGCGAGCAGATCACGCTGGCGTGATTGCCGACCCCAGGGGGTTAACTGACA